>NC_049225.1:303839-566046 GCF_011100685.1 Canis lupus familiaris | reverse complement strand
TTGCATAAAAAAACCGCAAATTTTTTTTAACAAATGCATTTTATTATTCAATGAATTAATATCAAAACACCAATGCTAATAAAAATAGAGGCTTGAATTCATCAATGGCAAAGTCAGTTGTATTTCACTTGAAGATACCCACATTTCGAAGTAAGCCTTTTGTAGACAGATGAAATCCTCTATTATGTAGAGTTTTAATCTTTACCTATTAAAGACTGGGCAAGGCAAAGCCATCCCTACTAGCAGAGCAAGAAAAGCAGATGGAACCGTGTGTCTCCATACACTTGGAGCTATGAATACTTTTCTGTCTTGCAGTTTAAAAGAAAGAAAATTCTTTTTCTCTACTAATGTCTTTAAATGTTGAGATTCTGGGGTTCTTTTCAGAGTTTTACAGGATGCTGCTTTTGCTCTATTTCTAGGCTATTAGAAACAATAACGTTTAACCTCAAAGAATCAGTATGGGGTTGGTAACATGGTGACCCTTCCTTTAAAAAAGCAAGAAGACATACAAAAAGGAAGTTTTTATCAGCAGCTGGTGGGAGGTGGGGTCCAGTAAAGGAAGTCTCAATGATATTACACTCAGAAAACACTGGAGGATATAAGTGATGAGCCATGTCGATATCTAGAGTTAAAAGTATTAAAGACAGAAAAAATCATTTATAGTATATAAAAAATACAATTGAGCTATATCCTAAAAAATTTCTGAAGCAGTCTGGTAGTTCAGACTGCCTTCAGCTCAGGTCATGATCTTGGGATCCTGGGATGAAGCCCATGTCATCTTGGGCTCCATGCTCATGGGAGCCTGATTCTCCTCTCTCCTCCCTCTCTCCCCCCTCTCTCGCTTACACTGTCTCTCATTATCTCTGCCACTGTCTCTGTCTCCTCTCAAATAAATAAAATCTTTAAAAAGATATTTCTGGGAAAAATACTCTTATTACTTATAATGCATTGTTTTACATTCTATTTCAGCATTGCATATAGAACACGTTTCACCCAAATCCACTGAAATAACAGCCTACTAATAGATGTCATCCTACAATTTTAAAACCAAAGCACCAGTAGTTACAAAGAGGAACGAGATTGCTAGTTCACTCTACAGACCATGCCAACTTTGTAGGGCCCAAAGGACAGTAAAGTGGTAAGGAACATCCTAGTGAGGGGAGCACAGATACAAGTAAGCTTAGTGGTGACAGTCCTCCATAGGCCAAACTAATGGTAGGAGATGCTACTATGGAACTCGTCTCACAAATGCCGAAGGAGACGATGGAATTCTGACACTGCAGATGCCAGATGGCAACACTAACAAAGGTGGAGCAAGTACAAAACTATAAAGGGCACAGGATGAAAACGTAACTAGAAGGCCTCTGCTCACAGAGATCTGTGGTGATGGCCTGTGGACCACATGTTCCTAAGACACAGTGTAGCTTATATAATTGAAGTGGATCAGCACCTTCTCTTGAGGTAGACAGCAGTACGTATTTGCTGTATTACCCTGTGACAATCTTAATTCTTGTTTTCTCCATCACAATATATTCCTAAGGGACCTGGATTATCATGCAATTCTTGATAATGTTCTGATCCATTCTATTGATAACATATTAATCTCTACATTTTGGCTCAGTGTCAGTCATTACAAGAACTGTTACCCCAAAAAATCATATATTGAGTAGCTTACCAATAAATGTATTTCACAGTTCTGGAGGTTGACAGTTCAAGATCAGGGTGCCAGCGTGGTCAAATTCTGATGAGAACCCTCTTCTGGATCACAAAACTGCTAACTTCTCATTGAATCATGTAGCAGAGAGCACAGAAGAGGAAGCAAGCTCTCTGGTGATTCTTACCAAGGACCCTAAATCCAACTCATGGGGCCCCACCCTCATAACCCATTTAATCCAAATTAATTCCCAAAGACCCCAATTCCTAATACCTAATATCATATTGGGGGTCTGGGTTTCAACAAATGAATTCTGGCAGGACACACACATTCAGTCCATAACAACTAGAAACCAAAAATTACATCATCTTGGATTTATAATGCACATCAACTATAACACAAACAACAATGCCAGGGAGGAGGTAAATGGAGTTTTATGGTTGCAAGGTTTTGACATTTTATGTGAAATGGTACATTATTAACTCTAACTAGAAGGTGAAAAGTTGAAGTATACTGTATGTAATGCAGAGAAATACTGCTAAAAAGTCAACAAATCAATTAAAGTAGAATTCTAAAAATATTCAAATTCAACAGAAAAAAGCAAAAATTAGAGATAAAAAAAGAGGAACCAAACATAAATATTGAAATTACAGAACTAAATCAATCAATAACTACATTAAATATTAATGAAAGAAATGATAGGTATGGTAGTTTTTGAGAAGGCCAAGTATGATTTTGAAAGGCATCTGCTTCATGTTGGGCATCTACAGTCTCCAGGAAGTGGTAGGGTACTCCTCTCTATTAGAGAGGAATGGGTTCTTCCACTAGCCTGAATTTCACACAAGTCTTTAACACCTGCACCATTGCAATCCCTTACCATCCTGAAGCTATTAAACCTTGAGCATGACTTAGGACCACAGGCCTCACTTCTCAGGACATAAGAATCTTCTGAATGCTTTTATGGAGGTCTACTATCCTTCACTGTGTGCCCTGTGTTGACAGCTAACTTGAAACCTGTATCTTCAAGCCTTCTTTTTTTTTTTTTCTTTAAGATTTTATTTATTTATTCATGAGAGCCACAGAGAGATACAGAGGACTGAGGCAGAGGGAGAAGCAGACCCCACACAGGGAGCCTGATGCAGGACTTGATCCTGGGACTCTGGGATCAGCGCCCTGAGCCAAAAGCAGACAACTCAACTGCGGAGCCACCCAGGCATCCCATCTTCAAAGGCTTGTAAGGCAGAAAAAGTCAGTAACTCCACAACTCATAAACTTATCACTGCCTCATCTTGTTCAAGTGCTATAGCTACTATACAAATCTATCCAACCTCACGCTCATCTATCACACAGGAGAATCCTTCTATTACCAGGGCAGTGATGATGATTATCCTCATACTTGCCATTAGCAATGTGGCCTTCATTGCCATCGACTAATAAGCAATCTAGTTTTTAGATTCTCAAACTCGAGTTCTCATTCTAGGACCACTTTTGGGACCAAACAGTACTACTCAGGTTTTGCACAAAAAGCTGAGACAAGGAATCAGGCACAGATTATTTTGGAGGTCACTTCGGGAGAACAGAGGGAATGAAAGAGAGTGGACAGGAAAGTGGAGAAGTTAATAAAGTGCCACTTGAAGAAAAAACAGTGTCTAGGGGATCCCTGGGCTGGCCTCAGCGGTTTAGCGCACTGCCTTGGCCCAGGTTGTGGTCCTGGAGTCCCAGGATCAAGTCCCATGTCAGGCTCCTGCATTCCTCCCTCTGCCTGGTGTTCTATGCCTCTCTCTCTCTCTCTCTCTCTCTCTCTCTCTCCCTCTGCCTGTGTCTCTGCCCTCTCTCTCTCTCTCTCTCTCTCTGTGTGTGGTGTCTCTTTTGAATGAATAAATAAAATCTTTTAAAAGAATCATGAAAAAAAAATAGTGTCTAACACCACTGCAGACTCTGAGTACCACCTCAGAATCGATCCTGTTGAGGGATGACTGGGCAAAATTAACATCCATTGTATTTTTTGTACCATTTTCTTACTGTTGGCTCCTAGTCCACTAGTAGTGATGTTTTATCACGTTGAATGAAATGTAGAAAAAATTACTACCTATGTTCTTTACAGGCTCTATTTCAAAATATAATTATCTTTAGTATTTTATATATGTAGAGTACCACATCAGGTGGTGGTATTTTTTTTTTGCTTCCAATATGAAATAATTAAGAAACTTATAAAATAATTTTGTACTTGCCCATATTTTTATCCATTTCCTTCTTTCTCTTCTGAATTTCCAAGACTCCTCTGTTTTCATTTTCATGAAAAACTTCTGTTAGCCACTGTTTGAAGGTAGGTCACCATGTAATAAATTCTGTTTTCCTTTATCTGAGAAAATATCTCCCTTTTACCTCTCAAGGGCTATTTTTAATATAGAATTCACAGTACATAATTATTTAATCGCTTGAACAATTTCATGCCATGTACTCTGGCCTCCAGGGTCTCAGGTGAGAAATCTCTTGCCATTTGTATTGCTGTTCCTTAAAAGTTAATACACAGGTTTTCTTCAAACTTCAAGATTTTTTTTATTAGTTTTAGAAGGTTGATTAAAACGTGTCTCTGCAATGAAGGCCACATTAATGGCAATGCATTAAAATGTATTAATTTATTCTCTGTGGTTTACTTTCCTTCCTCAATCTGTATATGTTTTCTGCCAAATTTGAGAGGTTTTCAAATACAGGGCATACCTTGTCTTACTGTGCTTTGCTTTCCTGCACCTCACAGATACTGCATATTTTTACAAATTAAAGTTTTGTGATGATCCTGCATCCAGCAACTCTACTGGCACTGTTTTACCAAAAGTATCTGTTTCACTTCATGTCTCTTTGTCACCTTTTGGTTACTCTCACAACACTTCAAACTTATCTATCATTATTATTGCTATGGTGATGTAACCAGTCATCTTTGATGTTAGCATTATAATTATTCGGGGCACCAGAACTGTGCCCATACAGGATGACAACCTTAATAATGTGTGTTCTGACTATTCCACCGACCAGCCATTCCCCCATCATTCTCCTCCCTCTCCGTGGATCTCACTATTCTTTGAAAACAAGAGTATTGAAATTAGGCCAATTTATACCCTACAGTGTCCTCTAAGTGATAAGTGAAAAAAAGCACATGTCTCAGATTAAATCAAAAGCTAGAAATGATTCAGCTTAATGAAAAAGGCAGGTCAGAAGCCAACACAGGCCAAAAGTTAGGCCTCGTGTGTCAGCCAAATTAGGAATGCAAAAGAAAAGTTTTGGTAGGAAATTAAAAGTGTTACTCCAGTGAACACACAGATGATAAGAAAGTGAAACAGCCTAATCACTGGTATGGAGAAAGTCTGTCTGGTTTGGATAGAAGGTCAAACCAACCACCACATTACCCTTAAGCCAAAGACTATTCTAGAGCAAGGTCCCTAACTCTCTTCAATTCTGTGAAGGTTGAGAAAGGTGAGGAAGCTGCAAAGAAAAGTTGGAATCTTGAGGAGGTTGGTTCATGACATTTAAAGAAAGAAGCCATCCTCATAACACACAGTGCCAGGTGAGGCAAGCAGATGCTCATTGAGAAGCTGCAGCAAGTTCTCCAGAAGACTGGGCTGAGATAATTCAGGAAGGTAGCTACACTGACCAGCAGATTTTCAGTGTAGACAAAGCAGCCTTCTATTGGAATAAGATTGCCACCTAGGACTTTCATAGCTAGAGAGAAGGACAATGCCTGGCTTCAAGGCTTCTAAGACAGGCTGACTACATAGGGACTAATGCAGTTGGTGACTTTAAATTGAAATCAATGTTCACTTGCCATTCCAAAAATCAGGGGGGTCCTTAATAGTTTATGTTGATCTACTCTGCCTGTATTCTACAAAATGGAACAATAATGCTTGCATGACAACACATCTGTTTATAATGTAGTTTACTGAATATTTTAAGTCAATTTTTGGTAAGTAATACCCAGCTAAAATTCTCTCCCTCTCCCTTTGCCCCTCCCCTGCCTTGCACTCCCTCTCAATCAAAAAAGAAAAAAAAAAAAATACATTTTTAAACTACCCAGGACACCTGAGTGGCTCAGTGGTTGAGTGTCTGCCTTCTGCCCAAGGTATGATCCTGGAGTCCCAGGATTGAGTCCTACATGGGGCTCCCTTCATGGAGCCTGTTTCTCCTCCCTCTGCCTATGTCTCTGCCTCTCTTTTTTCTGTGTCCCTCATGAATAAATAAAATCTTTAAAAAAAATAAAAAAGACTATAGCTGCCATAGATAGTGATTTCTCTGATAGATCTGGGCAAAGTAATTGGAAACCTTCTGAAAAGGATTCCCTATTCCAGATGCCATCAGGAACATTTGTGATTCATGAGAAAAGGTCAAATATCAACATTAACAGGAATTTGGAAGAAGATGATTCCAACCCTCATGGAGGACTTTGAGGGGTTCAAGAATTCAGGGGAGGAAGTAACTGCAGATATGGTGGGAATACCATGGAACTCTTAAGTGGACCTGGAGCCTGAAAATATGACTGAGTTACTATAATCTTATGATAAAACCTGAACAGATGAGATGTTGCTTCTTATGGATGAACAAAAAAAGTGAGTTCCTGAAATGGAATCTACTTCTGAAGATGCAGTGAAGATGGTTGAATTGACAAGAAAGGACCCAGACTATCATATAAACTTGGTTGATTAAGCAGCAGCAGGGGTTGAGAAGACTGATTCCAATTTTTAAAGAAGTTCTGTGAGTAAAATGCCATCAAATGGCAGCACATGCTACAGAGAAAACGTTCATGAAAGGAAGCATTAATTGACGTGGCAAAATTTGCATTATTGCTGTAAGAGATTGCCATGGCCACCTAACCTTCAGCAACAAACACCCTGATCAGTCAGCAGCCAACAAGGCCAGGCCTTCTGCCCGCAAAAAGATTACAGTTCCCTGAAAGCTCAGACAATGGTTAGCACATTTTAGCAATAAAGTATTCTTAAGTTAAGGTATATACTCTTTTTTCTTTAGATATAATGCCTATCGCACACTTAACAGACTACAGTATGGTGTAAACAAAATTTTCATAAACACTGGGAAACCAAAAACTTCATCTGACTCACGTTACTGCAATATTTGCTTTATTGTCATGATCTAGAACTGAACCTCTAAGGTATGCTTGTATCTGACAAAGAACTACAATCCAGAATATACAAAGTACTCTCAAACTCATCAGTAAAACCACAAGCCAGTAAGAAAATGGGCAAAAAACAAAAAGAACTGTTTCAACAAAGAGCAACACAAGAAAGCAAATACACAGATGAAAACATTTTATTTTATTTATTTTTATTTATTTATGATAGGCACACAGTGAGAGAGAGAGAGAGAGAGGCAGAGACACAGGCAGAGGGAGAAGCAGGCTCCATGCACCGGGAGCCCGATGTGGGACTCGATCCTGGGTCTCCAGGATCACGCCCCGGGCCAAAGGCAGGCGCTAAACCGCTGCGCCACCCAGGGATCCCAGATGAAAACATTTTAAACACCATTAGAGAAATTCAAATTAAAATGACTGCTATCACTATGCACCTATCAATTTTTTTCATATATTTTTTTAATTTTACTTATTTGAGAGACAGAGTAAGCAAATGTGAGAAAGCATGAGTCTGGGGGAAGGCAGGGGCAGAGGGAGAAGCAGCAGACTCCCTGCTGAGCAGGGAGCCTGATGCGAAACTCAATCCCAGGACCCCAGGATCATGGCCTAAACCAAAGACAGACACTTATCTGACTGAGACAACCCAGGCATCCCTATCAGAATTGTTAAAACAAAGAAGAGTCCTAAGATAAATGATGATGAAGATGCAGAGAAACTAGATGACTTATACATTACTGATAGGAAGACAAAAATGGTATATTCATAGCAGCTTTTTTGTAGTAGCCCAAAACTGCAAAAACTCCAAATATCTATCAATGAATTAATAGTTAAACAAAATGTTACACACACACACACACACACACACACATATATATATTATATATATATAAAAACACAGAACACTTTTCAGCAACAAAAAGGAATGAACCATTGGTATTAGTAATAACCTGGATGAATATTCAAGGTGTTACTAGTCTAGGGAAAAAGCTAATCCCAAAGGTGACATACATATATATTTACATAACATGTTTGAACTGACAGTGAGGGAGGCACACAGGAGTAAAGAGGGTGTGGTTATAAAAGGGCAACATATGAGAGGTCCTTGTGATGATGGAACTATACTGTATTTTTACTATGGTGGCAGATACACATAAGTGATAAAGTTGTATTGTCCTAAATATATATATCCAAACAAATGAGAAGAAGAAAATTGGAGAAATCTGTGTAAGGCCTGAATTGTATCAATATCAATATCCTGGTTGTGATATACATGATATTTTTTACCCATTAGTGAAAACTGGGTAATGTTCACAGGACTTGTATATACGGTTTCTTAAAACTGCATGTGAATCTACTGTCATCTCATAAAAATTCAATTTAAAAACATAGCAAGATGGTAGATGTTCAAATAAGAACTTATGCCAAATAAAAGCATTTAAAAAGAAAGGCAGGGATTATCAGACAGGAAGAGAAAACAAAAGTCTATCATATAAGAAAATTCACTTTAAATAAAAAGACAAATATAGACTAAAGAAAGATGAAATTAGATAACTATGCAAACACTAATCATAAAAAGCTGAAGTAGTTATATTAATATCAAAAAAGTAGATTTCAGCAAAAAGGAATTTTTCCAGGAATAAATAGGGAAATTTCATAGAAAGAAAAAAGTCATACAAACTTAATGTAACTGTACCTAAAATAAGAGCTTCAAGTTACATGACAAACCAACAACAGAAAAACACAAAGTCACAATTTACAGCTAAAAATAACATACCTTTCTCAGGAATTGACAGAACTGAAAGGGAAATTCAACATGAGCATACATACAATGTGGGAAAACATTATCAACCAACTGACATAACATCTCACCCAGTAATAGCAATATACATAATCTTCACATTCACATGGAACATTCACCTAGAAAAACTTAAGTAAAAGCATAAAGATTATATTCTCTGAACATAAACAAGTTAGAAATGAATAGAAAAAAAACCTGGAAAAAACTCCCAAATATTTAGAAATCACACAAGGCTTTTCTTTTTTTTTTTTTTTTTTTTTTTTTTTTTTTTTTTTTTACACAAGGCTTTTCTAAATACCCGTGGCAGGGGTGGGTGGAGAAACCTCAAAGTAAATTAGAAAATATTTTGAACTAAATGAAATGAACACATAGCTTTCCAAAATTTCAGATGCTAAAGTGAAACTCAGAACTTTTAAAAGCTTATAATTAAAATGAAAATGGTAAAAAAAAGAAAATCCACCTTTCATTTAGTGAGTTAAAAAAAGAACTAAATCTATAATGAATGGGAAGAGAAAAATAGTAGAGAACAGAAGTCAAATGAAAAAAAGACAAATAGAGAAAATTCAATGAAACCAAAAGCTCCTTCTTTTGAAGAACATAATCAGTACAACTATAAATTTCCTCTAAACTGATGAAAAAAAAAAGAAAGCAAATTATCAATATAAATGAAAGAGGGGCAATTGGTACATACCATACAGACACTATTCATTATGGAATATTGACACAACTGTCTTTAACACCAGTATCTGCAAATCAAACTCAGCAATATATAAATGATGGACCACAACCAAGTAGATTTTTATTCAGAAATACGAGGTTGTTTAAACATTTAAAAATATATAAAGATAATTAATCATATTAGGAAAATTTAAAAAAGGAATCATATGATTATTAGATTTTATGCTTAAAAGAAAATAAGGACAAAAATCAACATTTTTCATGGTTAAAACTCTCAGCAAATTCAGATGAGAAACAACATTATGGACCTGAAAAATCCACAGCTGACATGAAACATACGGTGAATGACTCAGAGTTGTCCCCCAAGACTGAAAGTAAGGCAAGGATGTCTTTTGCCACCAGTTCTTCTTCTGCATTGTAGTGAGAATGCAGTAGTAAAGGAAAAAAAAAGGTTGTAAAATAGCATAAAGATAGGAAAGAAAAAAGGCAAGTACAGGGGACACGATCACATACAATTAGAAAATCTTATGGAATCAAAAAAGCTACCAAAATGATGTTTTCTTTATCAAGGTTACAGGAAACAAGGTCAATACACAAGGATCAACTGTATTGCTACAGATTAACAAAAAACAACTGCAAGTGAAATTATATAAACAATACTACTATAATAGCATTCAATCAAGACAGACTTAAGGATAAATCTATCAACCACCTACAATATCTGTACTCGGGCAATACAAAACACTGCCGAGAGAAATTAAAGACCTAATTAAATGGTGAGATGGATATTCATGGATCAGAAAAGTCAGTATTATTAAGATGTCAACTTTCCCCAAACAGAATCAATAAAATCCTAAAGAAATATTAAGGCAGCTTTTTTTTTTTTTTAAGGAAATGACAAGTTTCATTCTAAAATGTATGTAGAAATGCAAAAGGCTTGGAAGAGTCAAAACAATTCTAAACAAGAGAACAAAGTTGGAGAATTTCACTTAAAGACTTATAATTTCATTTAAGACTTACAATTTCATTTAAAGACTTATAAACAAAGATATAGGAATACAGACAATGTAGAGAAGATAAACAGGTCAGTAAGACAGAATAAAGGGTCCATAGGCAGAAACCACCCCCCATAAACAAATACAAATAATCAGTGGATATTTTAATGGGTACTAAGTAATTCAATGGAGAAAAGATAGTCTTTTCAAAAAACGGTGCTAAAAAAATTAAATGTTCAAATGGAGTAATATATAAACTTTGACCCTTAACACACACTGTATACAAAAATGTATTCCAAATAGATCATATACATAAACATAGAGCTAAAGTGTTTAGAAATCAAGGGGGAAAATCTTTCATACCATTGGGTCTGTAAAGATTTCTTAGAAAAAGATTAAAACTGATAAGTTGGACTTTATCAAAATGAAAAATTCTAAAAAAGCCACAAATTGGGGTGTGGGTGGGGGGGAATGTACAAATTGGGGGGAAATATTCAATTAAAAAACCTTAAAACTAAAAAATCAGACAGACCTAGAAGCAAGCAAACGATTTTAAACATATGCTCACAAAATAAGATATACAAATGGCCAATAAGTGAAAGATGCATAACATCATTATTTAATAAGAGAAATGCAAATGAAAACCACTTGGAAATGCCACTATGCACATTAAAATGGCTATATTAAAAAGTAATATCAAGTATTGAAAAAAATGTGAAATAACTATAAGTCTTCCACACTGATGAGAGAAATTGTAAAATGGAATAAAGCACTTCAGGAAGTCTAACATGACATATACTAACCCTACAAACTCAGAAATTTTACTCCTAAGTATTTACTCAAGAGAAATAAAAACACACATATTAAAATCCACAGGAAGTTTACTGCAGCTATGTTCATAACAATCAAAAACTGGAAAGAGAAAGGATAAACAAACTGTAGTATATGCATACAATCAAATATGACTTAAAATTAAGGTGTTACTGATACATGCTAAAATATGGACACATCTCAAAATCATGCTGAATGAAAAAGACGACAAGGAAGAAGACATCTTGTGTATCTCCATTTATGTGCAATGATATTAAAACAAAACAAAACAAAACAGAAGTCTAACCTAGTTACAAAAAGCAGATCACTGGTTGCCAGGGGCTAGGAGGAAGGTGACTGAGAAACCTGGGTGTGATGTCTCTCTTAACTGTAGGAGTCATATATACGAGTATACTGTTACTAAAGTTGCCTACTTAAATAGGGTATATTTAACCGTATTTAAATTATTGCCCAGAGTTGGTTAAAAAAATTAGGAAATATTATCTTAATAAAGCTCTTATGTTTTGAAAATCATACCCAGAAAAATAGACAATATTGTTGTTACAGTCATATATGATGTTTTATTAAAATCAATCAGCTAAAGCTGAATATATCAATATGTATAAATATCAAAACCATGTATTTGAAGACAAAAGCAGTTGCAAAATGTGTGTTCCCACAGATATACTAGCAAAACAATGTTATTACATCACAAAGAAATATATGTAAAATATTACTATAAAGTAATAAGATGTGAGATCAATATTAACCTAATTAGAAAAGCACTGAAGAAAAAAAAAAAAAAAAAAAAAAAAAAAAAAGAAAAGCACTGAAGGTGGTAAAAGTTATAGGATATGGAACAGATTTGAGGATGGAATGCAGATACTTCAATTATTTTCATAATACATTACTTTCAAACTACAGGCAGGCACACCACTGGTTATGATATTCCTCATAACTGGAACACACATATGAAATATTTCACTAAAACAACACAAAGTTTGTCTCCCCTGGAAAGGTGGGCTATCATTGGATCAAGAGGCTTGAATTCAAGAATGTAAAACTATGTTGAGCTTCCTGTAAATTTGAATTGAGGCATAAAGGTCAAATGCCCTAGAGTACTCTAGAGGCAGTGTAGTACTCTATTTTCATTAACAGTCAATGTTATTTCTGCTTCCTAAACTAAGAAGAGGAAGCCGATACATCCTCCAGACTGTCCCTGGGTGGTGGCATTATATATTCTGGTAAAAAATAATATAATGGTTCTCTAACCATGGAGAAAAACCCTAAGAGTAGATTCCAGGATGAACCAGACCATCTAGCATTATTTGCAAAGTAATAGCATAGTTTAGGGGCAAATAATAAAAAAACTATGATGGCTCATGATAGGGAGGGCCATTGGGGTGGACAGATGTTTTTTCCAAAAGTGAAATCAAAGACTAATATTATTCAATTTATTCTTTTCAAAAAGCTTCACATAACACAGCTAATGTTTTTAATAAATGTCTATTTTCAGCTTTACTTCTATTTAAAAATTTGAGATCAGAGAAAAAACATAACGTTAATAATCATATATTTAAAGAATTTCTGTTTATATTTTTGTAAAGACACCCATCCTTCAATTTACAACCTTCAGATATAATAAAGCCTGAATTTTGTTAAAGCCTGCACAATTCAAAACATCCTTTACGACTTCTTCCGACATCAATTTTCTTGCTCAACAAAATGGCATTTCTTGATAAAGCCTCAACCACTTTTGCTGCTTTGGGTATCTCCCTATTATTTCCCTGACACTCATTGAGTACAACTTGTATATGAAGGTCTCAAAAAATACAAGCGTTGACACTTTTTCCGAAGTGTGGTCTGATTGTTATTTATGGCCAAATTCTGGAAGAATATTTTCATACATCTGTTTGACTGACAGTATTGTCTCCTACGTAAGTTCTTTGTTTTTTGTTTTTAATATACGTGTATTTTTTATTGAAGTTCAATTTGCCAACATATAGTATAGCACCCAGCGCTCATCCCATCAAGTGTCTCCCTCAGTGAAGTTTTTTTGTTTAATAAGATCTACTTCATAATAAAATAATTCCTCACCTTCCCTATATGCATTAGTAAGGTTTCTTCTACTTTTAGTAGTAGTCACTTTAGTTTTCTTATTTACAACAGATTTTCAAACATTCATTACATTCAGAGTATTTTCTTACTATGAGTATTCTCTTATTTATTTTGGAAGATGACTGCTCCTGCCTGGATTATAACTGCAGTGTTTGCTCTAATTGTGCTTGGAGACAATGGGCTTTGGATAGGTTCTTAAACAGTCATCGTTACATTTTTCTGAGCATAAAGGTAACATGAAGGATAGCTGAGAATTCTTAGGGTAAATAAATATATCAATTGAATATTTTAGGTCCAGGCTTCTGTGGTCATAAATCTAAATAAAAACAAGAAAGGTAGCAATGTGGGAATAAAAGAAAATAAATTCTTAATACTATGTCAAAGCAAGTTTAAAATGGGGAAAAATTAGCATCTGGTGGTAGAATATCTGACAAAAGAAGCTTGAATATGCCACAACTAAAAACAACTGATGGCTTTGTTCATCTTCATCCTCTGCCTCTCTCTCTCTCTCTCTCTCTCTGTCATGAATAAATAATTTTTAAAATGATAATGATACTAACAACAGGAAAAGTTAACGGGAGAAAGTAACCAGTATGAGCCGAGCACTGTTCCATGTACTTTTCATGTATTAATTCTCAAGAATCGCCAAATATGTTAGAAATTAAATGTGGACTTATATGGCAGAAAGCATATCTGTGGGTAATACTTAGGAAGAAGGATTTAATAGGACGTTTGCACCAGTTCTGTGCCACAGAAATGAGATGTAGTCATATTAAGGGTCAGTGAGGCACCTGGGTAGCTTGGTTAAATGTTTGACTCTTGGTTTCAGCTCAGGTTGTGATCTCAGAGTTGTGAGATTGAGGTTTAATGCCCATCATGGAATCTGCCTGAGATTCTCTCTCTTCCTCTGATCCTCCTCACACACATGTGCACTTGCTCTAAGTAAATAAAAATATTTTAAAAAGATAAAAAATGGGTGATGGCACTGAGGGGGGCACTTGTCGGATGAGCACTGGGTGTTATTCTGTATGTTAGTAAATTGAACACCAATAAAAAATAAATTATAAAATAAAAAAATAAAATAAAAGATAAAAAGTGAGTTGTTAATGAGACAACACATCAATTTACTATATTACATATTGAGTAAAATAGATTTCCAGATACTAACATGATAAATTAGATGCTGTTGGGGGCAAAGTCTAATTGCATTTAGGAATTAGAACAATCAAGAGTAAAACAGTATGTCAAAGTGTTTTGGGTAGTATCAGTGCAAAGTAAGAATATAAAAAGGAATTTTTTAAAGTTTACAAAAATCTAATAATGATCTAACATTAGTAAGAAAGGAAGACAGAAAATAAAATGATAGTATGACTCTCAGTTACAAGAAAAGAAGACTCTGTAGGTTGTCTTTTAGTTTTGTTGACTGCATCCTTTGCTGTGCAAAAGCTTCTTATTCTTGATGAAGTCCCAATAGTTCATTTTGTGCTTTTGTTTCTTTGGCTTCAATGGATGTATCTTGCAAGAAGCTACTGTGGCTGAGTTCAAAAAGGGTGTGGCCTGTGTTCTCCTCTAGGATTTTGATGGACTCTTGTCTCACATTTAGAATTTTTCATCCATTTTGAGTTATCTTGTGTCTGGTGAAAGAGAGTGGTCTAGTTTCATTCTTCTGCATGTGGATGTCCAATTTTCCCAGCACCATTTATTGAAGAGACTGTCTTTCTTCCAATGGATAGTTTTTCCTCTCCTTTATCAACCATAAAGTTCAGGGTCCACTTCTGGGTTCTCTATTCTGTTCCATTGATCTATGTGTCCTGTTTTTGTGCCAGTACCACACTGTCTTGATGACCACAGTTTGTAGTACAACCTGAAATCTGGCATTGTGATGCCCCGAGCTTGGTTTTCTTTTTTAAAATTCCCCTGGCTATTGGGGGTCTTTTCTGATGCCACACAAACTTAAAAATAATTTGTTCTAACTTCTCTGAAGAAAGTCCATGGTATTTTGATAGGGATTGCATTAAACGTGTAAATTGCCCTGGGTAACATTGACATTTTCACAATATTAATTCTGCCAATTGATGAGCATGGAGTATTTTTCCAAACTCTTTGTGTCTTCCCCAATTTCTTTCAGAAGTCTTCTATAGTTTTAGGGTATAGATCCTTTACCTCTTTGGTTAGGTTTATTCCTAGGTATCTTATGCTTTTGGGTGCAATTTGTAAATGGGATTGACTCCTTAATTTCTCTTTTCTTCCGTCTCATTGTTAGTGTATAGAAATGCCACTGACTTCTGGGCATTGATTTTGTAACCTGCCACGCTACCAAATTGCTGTATGAGTTCTAGCAATCTTGGCGTGGAGGCTTTTTGGGTTTTCTATGTAGAGAATATGTCATCGGCGAAGAAGGAGAGTTGACTTCTTCTTTGCCAATTTGAATGCCTTTAATGTCTTTTTGTTGTCTGATTGCTGAGGCTAGGACTTCCAGTACTATGTTGAATAGCTGTGGTGAGAGTGGACATCCCTGTCTTGTTCCTGATCTTAGGGGAAAGGCTCCCAGTGCTTCCCCATTGAGAATGATATTTGCTGTGGGCTTTTCATAGATGGCTTTTAAGATGTCGAGGAATGTTCCCTCTATCCCTACACTCTGAAGAGTTTTGATCAGGAATGGATGCTGTATTTTGTCAAATGCTTTCTCTGCATCTAATGAGAGGATCATATGGTTCTTGATTTTCTCTTGCTGATATGATGAATCACATTGATTGTTTTACGGGTGTTGAACCAGCCTTGTGTCCCGGGGATAAATCCTACTTGGTCATGGTGAATAATTTTCTTAATGTATTGTTGGATCCTATTGGCTAGTATCTTGTTGAGAATTTTTGCATCCATGTTCATCGGGGATATTGGTCTGTAATTCTCCTTTTTGGTGGGGTCTTTGTCTGGTTTTGGAATTAAGGTGATGCTGGCCTCATAGAACGAATTTGGAAGTACCCCATCTCTTTCTATCTTTCCAAACAGCTTTAGGAGAATAGGTATGGTTTCTTCTTTAAACGTTTGATAAAATTCCCCTGGGAAGCCATCTGGCCCTGGACTCTTGTGTCTTGGGAGGTTTTTGATGACTGCTTCAATTTCCTCCCTGGTTATTGGCCTGTTAAGGTTTTCTATTTCTTCCTGTTCCAGTTTTGGTAGTTTGTGGCTTTCCAGGAATGCGTCCATTTCTTCTAGATTGCCTAATTTATTGGCGTATAGCTGTTCATAATATGTTTTTAAAATCGTTTGGGGGGGGGGAAATCGTTTGTATTTCCTTGGTGTTGGTAGTGATCTTTCCTTTCTCATTCATGATTTTATTAATTTGAGTCTTCTCTCTCTTCTTTTTAATAAGGCTGGCTAATGGTTTATCTATCTTATTAATTCTTTCAAAGAACCAACTCCTGGTTCTGTTGATCTGTTCCACAGTTCTTCTGGTCTCGATTTCGTTGAGTTCTGCTCGAATCTTTATTAACTCCCTTCTTCTCTTGGGTGTAGGATCTATTTGCTGTTTTTTCTGTAGCTCTTTTATGTGTAAGGTTAGCTTTTGTATTTGAGTTCTTTCCAGTTTTTGAATGGATGCTTGTATTGCGATGTATTTCCCCCTTAGGACTGCTTTTGCTGCATCCCAAAGATTTTGAACGGTTGTATCTTCATTCTCATTAGTTTCCATGAATCTTTTTAATTCCTCCTTAATTTCCTGGTTGACCCTTTCATCTTTAGCAGATGGTCCTTAACCTCCACGTGTTTGAGGTCCTTCCAAACTTCTTGTTGTGATTTAGTTCTAATTTCAAGGCATTATGGTCTGAGAGTATGCAGGGGACAATCCCAATCTTTTGGTATCGGTTAAGACCCGATTTGTGACCCAATATGTGGTCTATTCTGGAGAAAGTTCCATGTGCACTTGAGAAGAATGTGTATTCAGTTGAGTTTGGATGTAAAGTTCTGTAGATATCTGTGAAATCCATCTGGTCCAGTGTATCATTTAAAGCTCTTGTTTCTTTGGAGATGTTGTGCTTAGAAGACCATATGAGTATAGAAAGAGCTAGATTGAAGTCACCAAGTATAGTGTATTATTATCTAAGTATTTTCTTCACTTTGGTTAATAATTGATTGATATATTTGGCAGCGCCCACATTCGGGGCATATATATTGAGGATTGTTAAGTCCTCTTGTTGAATAGATCCTTTAAGTATGATATAGTGTCCCTCTTCATCTCTCACTACAGTCTTTGGGGTAAATTTTAGTTTATCTGATATAAGGATGGCTACCCCTGCTTTCTCTAAGGACCATTCGAATGGTAAATGGTTCTCCAACCTTTTATTTTCAGGCTGTAGGTGTCCTTCTGTCTAAAATGAGTCTCTTGTAGACAGCAAATAGATGGGTCCTGCTTTTTTATCCAGTCTGAAACCCTGCGCCTTTTGATGGGGTCATTAAGCCCGTTCACATTCAGAGTTACTATTGAGAGATATGAGTTTAGTGTCATCATGATATCTATTCAGTCCCTGTTTTGTGGAATGTTCCACCGAACTTCTTCTTAAAGGGGAATTTTAAGAGTCCCCCTTAAAATTTCTTGCAGAGCTGGTTTGGAGGTCACATATTCTTTTAGTTGCTGCCTGTCTTGGAAGCTCTTTATCTCTCCTTCCATTTTGAATGAGAGCCTTGCTGGATAAAGTATTCTTGGTTTGCATGTTCTTCTCATTTAGGACCCTGAATATATCCTGCCAGCCCTTTCTGGCCTGCCAGGTCTCTGTGGAGAGGTCTGCTGTTACCCTAATACTCCTCCCCATAAAGGTCAGGGATTTCTTGTCTCTTGCTGCTTTAAGGATCTTCTCCTTATCTTTGGAATTTGCAAGCTCACTATTAAATGTCGAGGTGTTGAACGGTTTTTATTGATTTTACGGGGGATCTCTCTATTTCCTGGATCTGAATGCCTGTTTCCCTTCCCAGATTAGGAAAGTTTTCAGCTAGAATTTGTTCAAATACATATTCTGGCCCTCTGTCCCTTTCGGCACCCTCGGGAACACCAATTAAAGGTAGGTTTTTCTTCCTCAGGCTGTCGTTTATTTCCCTTAATCTATCTTCATGGTCTTTTAATGTTTGTCTCTTTTTTCCTCAGTTTCCCTCTTTGCTATCAACTTGTCTTCTATGTCACTCACTCGTTCTTCCACCTCGTTAACCCTCGTCGTTAGGACTTCTAGTTTGGATTGCATCTCAGTCAATTGATTTTTAATTTCTGCCTGATTAGCTCTAAATTCTGCAGTCATGAAGTCTCTTGAGTCCTTTATGCTTTTTTCTAGAGCCACCAGTAGCTGTATAATAGTGCTTCTGAATTGGCTTTCTGACATTGAATTATAATCCAGATTTTGTAATTCTGTGGGAGAGAGGACTGTTTTCTGATTCTTTCTTCTTTGAGGTGAGGTTTTCCTTCTAGTCATTTTGCTCAGTGCAGAGTGGCCAAAGCAAGTTGTATTGGGAAAAGGAGGAAAAAAGGAGAGAAAGAAGGAAAGAAAAGAGAAAGAGAAGAAAAAGGAAGAAAAAAAACGAAAAAGAAAAAAAGGGAAGAAGAGAAAGAAAAAGAAAGGAGAAAAAAAGGGGGATGGGGGAAGGAAACAAATCAAAAGCAAAACAAAACAAAACAGAAGACAAAAAAAAAAAAAAAAAGGCACCACGGGGGAGTATCTTCTGATTCTGTGTACTTTAAGTCCCTTGGCTTCCTCTGGAAGTTGTCAATCAGTCCAGCTGGTCTTCTGGGGGAGGGGCCTGCTGTGCTGATTTTCAGGTGTGAGCACTTGGGGGAGCCGCTGTGCCCCTGCCTGGTGCAGGGCTCAGTGGGGGTTGTTTACCCGTGAGGCCCCCAGGAGGAACAACCCCAGTGGCGGGGCCAGCTCTGCAGCCCTGGAGTCAGCTCCCGCAGTAGCTCCAGAGCTCTCCGTCTGCAGGGCCTGGAGGCTCTGGGCGGGGCCGCTGATCTGCTCAGCTCTGGGCAGGAGCGTCCTCGCTGTCCTGGGCCCTCCCGGCCTCTGCCTGTCCCGGGGGAGGCCGGATCCTGGGCTGTGTCCCGGCGCCCTGTGCTCCGGAGCCTGCGCTGGTGGATTCGCGCTCCCGGGCCACGCAGCCCCCTCCGCGGAGCCTCCGCCCGAGCACCCCGAGCTGCTCCTGGAACCGCGCAGCCACCTCCGCACGGAGCCTCTTCCTCTGCCCGAGACCCTCCGAGCTGCTCCCGGGGCCGTGCAGCCCCCTCTGCGGAGCCGCTGCCCGAGCCCCTCCAGCTGCTCTGGGTCCGCCGTTCCCGCCGAGCGCGCTGCAGCCCTTAGGGAGCTCGGCGCACTCTCCTGGGCGCGTAGTTGCTGTTACTGTCCCAGGGAGCCCGAGGGCATCCCCGCCCTCCTGGGTCCTGCCTCCAACTCCCTGCGAGCCCCTTTTCCCCCGGGAAGGTTGGTGCAGCTCCTGCGTCTCCGGGACGGGGCTCTCCTGTCCTGGGGACACTCGCCCCGGCCTCAGCCCCGGCTCCTCGCGGGGGTCCCTCCCCCTTGGAGGCCTTTTGTTTCTTTATTTCTTTTTCCCCGTCTTCCTACCTTGATAGAAGCGCGAACTCTTCTCACTGTTGCATTCCAGGTGTTCTCTCTTTAATTCTCAGGCCGAATTCATAGATTTTCAGGATGATTGGAAGGTTTTCTAGGTAATTTGGTGGAGACAGGTTATTTGGGGACCCTACTCTTCCGCCGTCTTGCCCCTCTCCGGTGAATAATTTTCTTAATGTACTTTTGGATCCTATTGGCTAGTATCTTGTTGAGAATTTTTGCATCCATGTTCTTTGCAAATGACGTATCAGATAAAGGGCTAGTTTCCAAGATCTATAAAGAACTTATTAAACTCAACACCAAAGAAACAAACAATCCAATCATGAAATGGGCAAAAGACATGAAGAGAAATCTCACAGAGGAAGACATAGACATGGCCAACAAGCACATGAGAAAATGCTCCGCATCACTTGCCATCAGGGAAATGGAAATCAAAACCACAATGAGATACCACCTCACACCAGTGAGAATGGGGAAAATTAACAAGGCAGGAAACCACAAATATTGGAGAGGATGCGGAAGAAAGGGAACCCTGTTGCACTGTTGGTGGGAATGTGAAATGGTGCAGCCACTCTGGAAAACTGTGTGGAGGTCCTCAAAGAGTGAAAAATAGACCTGCCCTACAACCCAGCAATTGCACTGTTGGGGATTTACCCCAAAGATACAGATGCAGTGAAACGCCGGGACACCTGCACCCCGAGTGTTTCTAGCAGCAATGTCCACAATAGCCAAACTGTGGAAGGAGCCTCAGTGTCCATCAAAAGATGAATGGATAAAGAAGATGTGGTTTATGTATACAATGGAATATTACTCAGCCATTAGAAATGACAAATACCCACCATTTGCTTCAACGTGGATGGAACCGGAGGGTATTATGCTGAGTGAAGTAAGTCAATTGGAGAAGGATAAACATTATATGTTCTCATTCATTTGGGGAATATAAATAATAGTGAAAGGGAATATAAGGGAAGGGAGAAGAAATTTGTGGGAAATATCAGAAAGGGAGACAGACATAAAGACTCCTAACTCTGGGAACGAACTAGGAGTGGTGGAAGGGGAGGAGGGCGGGGGGGGGTGGGGGTGACTGGGTGACGGGCACTGAGGGGGCACTTGACGGGATGAGAACTGGGTGTTATTCTGTATGTTGGTAAATTGAACACCAATAAAAATTAAAAAAATTAAAAATTAAAATACAAAGAAGACTCATAGAAGGTAACAAATGAAACATAAATTTATGATTTGTGAGTGCTCATTTTGATATTACTGCTTACTACATACACTCTGATGGGATCAGGATATACTGTATATTCTGTATATAACAGGTATAACACTGAATGTTAAGTAGAGAAACGATGCTGAAAATATAAATATGTAGTTATCAGAATAAATGAAAACCTATTATCTCAGATATAGCAAGGTATTATTGTATTTTCAATATCTGATTTGACAATTTGTATTTTAACAGGCAAATTTAGTCTGTTTCCATTTATGGGGATTACTGAAATATATCAAGTCATCTCTTACATTTCACTTGGTACTTTATATTTGTCAGTTTTACTATCAATTATATTGTACTTTTCTTCCTACCTTTTGAATAACTTCATATCTTTCCCATTTGTTCTTGTTTTAGGAGTCATGCATACCTGTTTCTCAGCTTTAGATGGCTATTATATCATATCATGAATTTTTAACTTAAATCTGAAGTAATTCAGTGTCTTAAACCTCTTTTTCTGAATAACAGAAGTATCAAACTCAATTTGATCACCTCTCACCTCATTTATATGCAGTTATTGCTTTGTGTCTCATGGGGTTTTTTTTTAGCCCTACATATTAGGTATCATAATCATTTTATACATCTATTGTTTCAGATTTAAATGTAAGTTTTTTCATTTCTTATCACTTACTGCTCCTTCTCTCATCTCAAGCACTCTCTGGGATTTCATTTTTTCTCTTTTCTTATAGTATCTCCATTAGAATTTTACAATGAAAAAAAAAAGAATTTTTACAACGAAATTTATACAATAAAAGGTATGGATTCTATAATTTATTTCATTATCAACCCAAATTTTATCATACAGTCTGACAAGACCTCTCCCACTGATTAACCCTTGGTAGGCTCCTCTGAACCCTATTCTCAACCAGGCCTTGATGAAGCCTTCTAGGTCTGTCCAGGCTGAGCTCAGTTTTAGCAGGAATCCATTTAAGTCAGTCTAGTGACAATCCCCTCACCCTTGATATCTGATCAGGTTCCTTACACCCCACCCCTAATGTATGAGTGCCTGGTCCCTATTGTTGATATTTTTCTTAGTGATCTTTCTATCCAGTGATGCCCCCATCTTACCCGCTGGCTGTAAATCCCTGGCTGTCTTAGCTGTATTTGGAGTTGAGCTTAGTCTTTCTGAAATGTCTTGCCTTCTATTCCAATAGCTACTGAATAAAATGTGTATCTATCACTGTTAGCTGGTGTCTGGTTTTATTTCTCAGTGATTCAGCATGAGCTCAGTGATTGCTGGAAGAGAAATAGGAGCAGAGAGATAAACTGTCTGTGACACAGGCTTGGATGGGGAGCCAAAGCTGAATATGGAGCACAGACACTGAGGAAATCTCCTGACATGATAGAGCCAAAACCTAGGAACAGTGCCAAACATAGCCACACATAAGTAACTGTAGTCTCAGGAAAAAATAAAGGATGAAATATATCAAACCACGCATTTAGGAAACTGAGAAAACAACAAGAAAAATACCTAGGACACCCCCTAAAATAAATCAAAGGTAAACATGGAAACATCAGAGTTGAATCGCCAAAAACCAGAGATGAAAAGAAAATTTTGAAGGTAACAAGAAAAATAGAATATTAAACACAGAAGAACAAAGATTTAAAAATCATAAAAGGAAGTAGGTATGTAAGCCAGAAAACACTGAGG
Organism: Canis lupus familiaris; assembly: GCF_011100685.1. Classification (NCBI taxonomy): domain Eukaryota; kingdom Metazoa; phylum Chordata; class Mammalia; order Carnivora; family Canidae; genus Canis; species Canis lupus. The sequence goes on along the minus strand of NC_049225.1, from coordinate 543,330 downwards.
GTAAATCAAGGATGGACAGAAAAAAGAGTGTCAATTCAGATTTTTGTAACAGGAAGAAAATATGTTGCACAAATGAAGACCTGTGGGCAGAAGACAGCTGCTACTTTGTGGGGTTTTTTTAAAGATTTTATTTACTTATTATAGAGACACACAGAGAGAGAGGCAGAGACACAGGCAGAGGGAGAAGCAAGCTCCATGCAGGAAGCCCAACGTGGGACTTGATCCCGGATCTCCAGGATCACGCCCTGGGCTGCAGGCAGCACTAAACCACTGCACCACAGGGCTGCCCTACTTGTGGGGTTTGATGTAAAATATCACAGAAAGGGAGAGAGGAACAGAGGTATATTGCTAAAACATTGCACAGCTGCATATTAATAGTACGACATCATTTGAAATCAGACTGTGATAAAACTGAAGATACTGTAGGCCATAAGGCCACCTATATAGTGGCTAAAATATTCCCATTAAAAAGTAGAGGTTTTCACATTAGTTTAAAAAAGACCCAACTATGTGCTATCTATAGGAAATCCATTCTAAATATATGTAGGTTAAAAATAAAGAGATGGAGAAGATATACCATGTAAACATTACAAGAAAGCTAAAGGTACTGGGACACCTGCATGGCTCGCAGTTGAGTGTCTGCCTTCGGGTCAGGGTATGATCTTGGGTCTGGGGATCAAGTCCCCCATGAGGAGTCTGCTTCTCTCCCTTTGTCTCTGCCTTTCTCTGTGTGTCTCTCATGAATAAATAAATAAAATCTTAGAAAGCAAGCAAGCTAGCTAGCTACAGGTACTATATACGTTTTTTCTTCTTTTGCCTCTAGTACTTCTGACTACACTGCGGGTTCCTGTAACTATTCATCCTACCCCTCAGATTTGATAATTCACTAGAACAGCTCACAGAACTTAGAAAAACAATTTACTTATATAGTTTGCTCTAAAGGATTCAACTCTGGAGTAGCCAAACAGAAGAGGCATATGAGTAAGGTTTGGGGATGTGTGTGGTATGTGGAATTGCCCATACCATCTCTGGGGCACAACCACTCGAAGCTCCCCAAACTCTGTTGCTTAGAGGCTCTTATAGAGGTTTTCATTACCTAGGCCTTGATTAAATCACTGGCCTTGGTGATGGCAACCCCCAATACTGAAGTGATCTAGTGTCATGTCAGTACAAAAGACACTCTTCACACTAGAAACTCCAAGGGTCTTAGGAGCTGTGTAAGTGGAATTGCGGGCAAAGATGAAAGATTTGTTTTTTCTTTGCTTTATTATATTCTCATTACTAAAAACTACAATGGACCCCCTATTTTTTTTTAATGAAATTCAGATTTTTCAGAATGGCCTAGAACTGTAAGAATAAGTTTATGACGATTCCTCCAACCTTATTCAAACTTGCTCACGTTCTTGTAGAAATACACTAGCCATCTTGCTATTGATTGAACTAATTAAGTGTGCACCAGCCCAGAGCATTCCTTCCTGTCTCAGGAATGCTCTTCTCATGGATCTTTGCTATCAATATTTTTCATATAATTTAGCACCTTTTCAAATACAATTCTGAAGAGGCTACCCTTGGCTGAAACAGTCTACTTATCCTCAATACCCTCTATCACATCATCTTATTTTCTTGTCTTTTAAAATCCTTCATAGCATTCAGCATGATTTGAAATTATACAATTAATTTATTTGCATCCTTGTTTATTGTCTACTTCTTCCTCTGTGGTCCTTACCTCTATACCTCCCTCCTGAATCTAAGCTCCACAAAAGCAAAATCCTTGGCTTTCTTATTCATTGAGGTATCCTGAGCTTTTAGGAGGGCATCTGTTAAATATTAATTATAAGTATAAACTTCTGACTGCCTATTTTAGCAAGGCACTGTGTATTTGTATATTGCCTCATCTGATGCTCACAAATACTGTGACAAAGGCCTTATTATCTAAATTTATAGGTGAGGAAACAGAGGCTCATAGAGGTTAAGTGACTTGTCTAAGCTAATAAATGGCTTAGCTAGGATTTGCAGAGTGGCTGTATTAATATCAAAGTAGGGTTCAGAACAAAAGTTCTACCAGCAATAGAGACATCATCATAAAGGAGTAAAACTCATCAAGAGGACATAAAGATTCTAATACTTATACACTCAAAAATTCTTTAAATTGATAAAGCAAAAACCTATAGGAATGAAAGGAGAAATAAATACAAAGTTATACCTGGAGACTTCAATGCTGCCTTTCATTGTATCACTGACAAAGCTTTTGAGCATTGTATCTCCAACCCCATTTTTCCATTAACCCTGTCATTTTCAGTACACTAATTTATAGGGAGCAGCAGATTTTTTTTTGTAGGAATACACATGTTATTTTATAACAGAATACTGCATTCATATACCTTCTTTCCTCTCAATTTGTTTTTAGCCTCTTCTTAAATACATAGATACACAGCCTTTCTGTGTTGCCCAGATTTATAACTGGTACAATCTTTTCTGTCATCTAGCTCCCACATTTGCTTTAAAATTAATTCTTTGGGGGCACCAAGGTGGACTCTTGGTTTCAGCTTGGGTCATGATCTCAGGATTGCGAGATCAAGCCCCCCATCAGGCTCCATGCTCAGCATCTGCTTGCTTTTCTCTCCCTCTCCCTCTGCCTCTCTCCACCATGCTTGCTCGCTCTCTTTCTCAAACAAATAAATCTTTAAAAAAACATTATAAAATAAAATTGGATCTTCAGTTAAATTCAGAGCCCACCATCAGTCTTCTAACCATGCTTTTTTATGTCCTTCCTTGGTTACCTGATATTCACTACTCTAATAGAGACTTCTAGGCACAAAGATCCTACAGTTCTTGTCTATTCAAAAAATATTTCCTGTTTTTGTTAAAAAATATCTTAACTGGCATAATATTCTCAAATGTGACACCTTGAGGATTTTGTAGAAACTGTTCCACTGACCCTTAGCTATAGATTTTACTATGGAAAAGTATGAGGCTAGTTAGACTTCCTCTATATTATTGGCTGGTTGTCAAAATGACTTGTTTTTGAAACCTAGTCCCCTTTATTAGAATATATACTAATGTTGAATGAGGATTGGCTCTTTTAGGGATATGTAGATTCAATTATACAACTCTTCCCCGACAAAAAGCATTACTGAAATATTTCAATACTTGTTCTATTTCTTTTCCTTTCTATTTTGGAGAATGAATTGTATGTATATATTTATGTGAACTCTTTTTTTTAATGTAATCTTCAAAATTTATTTCATTTTCTTCTTGCTCACATTTCTCATGTCTTTTCTGTACAGAATTTGACAGTACCTATTCTTCCCTGGGATTCCCCTAATTTGCTTTCCTTACTGTGATTTTATTTTCTGTTCCAATTCTTGTCTGAGTATGACACCTCACAATTATTATCAAAGAGACAATTAATTAATAATTCAATTAGTTCACCTTTTTGAAATTCATGGTTTAATATTTGGTCACATTATTTATCTACTTTATTACTGCTTTGATCAGATGACAATTCAATCACCAACTAGCTTTCTTCCCAATTTTTTTCACCCCTTTTTTCTTGTAACAGTTTTGTATGCATTTTGTGCTGGTTCCTTTTCAATTACTCAGACTGAAAGGATGTCAGCTTTTTAAGGAAACAGCACACTGCAAAAGGTTTATCTGGAAGAGGGAATAGAGTCATAGAGTCTTAGGCTAATATGGTAATTCATTATGAACAAATGTTTTGCATATGTACTGGACTCAGTTTATAAATCAATCAAAATGTGCCTTTCTTCCCTAGCCAGAGTAGCCTTAGCAATGGCTGGCTCTTTTGGTCATCACAGTCAGGTCGCTGGGGTTGGCACTTCTGCAGCTCCAAAGTAAGGAACACAAGTGCTAAGCTGACTTCCAAAAACTACAAGCCCAAGAGGCTGAATTGGGCCCATGGAGGTTCTGACTTCCCTAGCATCTGCCGAGACAAACAGTCTGATGCAATCCAGAAAGAAGGTAGACTCTATGGACCAGTTTTCATCTAATGAGAGACAGAAACATGAAGATAAAAGATGTAGAGGAGGAGGGGCAAGATGGCAGAAGAGTAGGGTCCCCCAAATCACCTGTCCCCACCAAATTACCTAGATAACCTTCAAACCATCCTGTAAATCTACGAATTCGGCCTGAGATTTAAAGAGAGAACAGCTGGAACGCTACAATGAGAAGAGTTCAGGCTTCTATCAAGGTAGGAAGATGGGGAAAAAGAATAAAGAAAACAAAAGGCCTCCAAGGGGGAGGGGCCCCACCAGGAGCCGGGCTGAGGCCGGGGGGAGTGTCCCCAGGACAGGAGAGCCCCCTCCCGGAGACGCAGGAGCTGCACCAACCTCCCCGGGGGAAAGGGGCTCGCAGGGAGTTGGAGCAGGACCCAGGAGGGCGGGGATGCCCTCGGGCTCCCGGGGACACTAACAGACACCTGCGCCCCGGAGAGTGCGCCGAGCTCCCTAAGGGCTGCAGCGCGCACGCGGGACCCGAGCAGCTCGGGGGGCTCGGGGGCGGCTCCGCGGAGGGGGCTGCGGGGCGGGAGCGAATCCAACAGCGCAGGCGCCGGAGCACAGGGCGCCGGGACACAGCCCAGGATCCGGCCTCCCCCGGGACAGGCAGAGGCCGGGAGGGCCCAGGACAGCGAGGACGCTCCTGCCCCAGCTGAGCAGATCAGCGGCCCCCGCCCCGGAGCCTCCGGCCCTGCAGACGGAGAGCTCTGGAGCTACTGCGGGAGCTGACTCCAGGGCTGCAGAGCTGGCCCCCGCCACTGCGGTTGTTCCTTCTGGGGCCTCACGGGGTAAACAACCCCCACTGAGCCCTGCACCAGGAGGGGCAGAGCAGCTCCCCCAAGTGCTAACACCTGAAAATCAGCACAGCAGGCCCCTCCCCCAGAAGACCAGCTAGACGGACAAGTTCCAGGGAAGTCAAGGGACTTAAGTACACAGAATCAGAAGATACTCCCCCGTGTTTTTTTTTTCTTTTTGATTTGTTTGCTTCCCCCACTCCCTTTATTTCCTTTCTTTCTTTTTCTTTCTCTTTCTCTTCTCTTTTTTTTTTCTTTCTTTTTTCTTTTTTTCTTTTTCTCTTTCTTTCCTTCTTTCTCTCAGTTTTTCTCCTTTTCCCAATACAACTTGTTTTGGCCACTCTGCAACTGAGCAAAATGACTAGAAGGAAAACCTCACCTCAAAAGAAAGAATCAGAAACAGTCCTCTCTCCCACAGAGTTACAAAATCTGGATTATAATTAAGTGTCAGAAAGCCAATTCAGAAGCACTATTATACAGCTACTGGTGGCTCTAGAAAAAAGCATAAAGGACTCCAGAGACTTCATGACTGCAGAATTTAGATCTAATCAGGCAGAAATTAAAAATCAATTGAATGGGATGCAATCCAAACTAGAAGTCCTAACGACAAGGTTTAACGAGATAGAAGAACGAGTGAGTGACATAGAAGACAAGTTGATGGCAAAGAGGGGAAACTGAGGAAAAAAGAGACAGACAATTAAAGACCATGAAGACAGATTAAGGGAAATGAACGATGGCTTGAGGAAGAAAAACCTACGTTAATTGGGGGTTCCCGAGGGCGCCGAAAGGGCCAAAGGGCCAGAATACGTATTTGAACAAATCATACCTGAAAACTTTCCTAATCTGGGAAGGGAAAAAGGCATTCAGATCCAGGAAATAGAGAGATACCCCCCTAAAATCAATAAAAACCGTTCAACACCTCGACATTTAATAGTGAAGCTTGCAAATTCCAAAGATAAAGAGAAGATCCTTAAAGCAGCAAGAGACAAGAAATCCCTGACTTTTATGGGGAGGAATATTAGGGTAACAGCAGACCTCTCCACAGAGACCTGGCAGGCCAGAAAGGGCTGGCAGGATATATTCAGGGTCCTAAATGAGAAGAACATGCAACCAAGAATACTTTATCCAGCAAGGCTCTCATTCAGAATAGAGAGATTAACAACTTCCAAGACAGGCAGCAAACTGAAAGAATATGTGACCTCCAAACCAGCTCTGCAAGAAATTTTAAGGGGGACTCTTAAAATTCCCCCTTTAAGAAGAAGTTCAGTGAAAAAAAAAAAAAGAAGAAGTTCAGTGGACAGTCCACAAAAACAAGGACTGAATAGATATCATGATGACACAAAAACTCATATCTTTCAATAGTAACTCTGAACATGAACGGGCTTAATGACCCCATCAAAGGGCGCAGGGTTTCAGACTGGATAAAAAAGCAGGACCCATCTATTTGCTGTCTACAAGAGACTCATTTTAGACAGATGGACACCTATAGCCTGAAATAAAAAGTTGGAGAACCATTTACCATTCAAATGGTCCTCAAAAGAAAGCAGGGTAGCCATCCTTATATCAGATAAACTAAAATTTACCCCGAAGACTATTGAGAGATGAAGAGGGACACTATATCATACTTAAAGGATCTATCCAATAAGAGGACTTAACAATCCTCAATATATATGCCCTGAATGTGGGAGCTGCCAAATATTTAAATAAATTAATAACCAAAGTTAAGATATACTTAGATAATAATACACTTATACTCGGTGACTTCAATCTAGCACTTTCTATACTCGATAGGTTTTTCAATGCAAAACATCTCCAAAGAACGAGAGCTTTAAATGATACACTGGACCAGATGGATTTCACAGATATCTACAGAACTTACATCCAAACTCAACTGAATACACATTCTTCTCAAGTGCACATGGAAACTTTCTCCAGAATAGACCATGTACTGGGTCACAAATCGGGTCTGAACCGATACCAAAAGATTGGGATCGTCCCCTGCATATTCTCAGACCATAATGCCTTGAAAATTAGAACTAAATCACAACAAGAAGTTTGGAAGGACTTCAAACACGTGGCAGTTAAGGACGATCCTGCTTAAAGATGAAAGGGTCAACAAGGAAATTAAGGAAGAATTAAAAAGATTCATTGGAAACTAATGAGAATGAAGATACAACCATTCAAAATCTTTGGGATTCAGCAAAAGCAGTCCTAAGGGGAAATACATCGCAATACAAGCATCCATCCAAAAACTGGAAAGAACTCAAATACAAAAGCTAACCTTACACATAAAGGAGCTAGAGAAAAAATAGCAAATAGATCCTACACCCAGCAGAAGAAGAGAGTTAATAAGATTCAAGCAGAAGGCAACGAAATCGAAACCAGAAGAACTGTGGAACAGATCAACAGAACCAGGAGTTGGTTCTTTGAAAGAATTAATAAGATAGATAAACCATTAGCCAGCCTTATTAAAAAGAAGAGAGAAGAGACTCAAATTAATAAAATCATGAATGAGAAAGGAGAGATCACTACCCAACACCAAGGAAATACAATCACTTCTAAAAACATATTATGAACAGCTATATGCCAATAAATTAGGCAATCTAGAAGATATGGACACATTCCTGGAAAGCCACAAACTACCAAAAACTGCAACAAGAAGAAATAGAAAACCTTAACAGGCCAATAACCAGGGAGGAAATCGAAGCAGTCATCAAATTCCTCCCAAGACCTAAAATCCAGGGCCAGATGACGTCCCAGGGGAATTCTATCAAACGTTTAAAGAAGAAATCATACCTATTCTACTAAAGCTGTTTGGAAAGATAGAAAGAGATGGGGGTACTTCCAAATTCGTTCTATGAGGCCAGCATTACCTAGATTCCAAAACCAGAAAAGGACCCCACCAAAAAGGAGAATTACAGACCAATATCCCTGACCAACATGGATGCAAAAATTCTCAACAAGATACTAGCCAATAGGATCCAACAGCACATTAAGAAAATTATTCACCATGACCAATTAGGATTTATCCCCGGGACACAAGGCTGGTTCAACACTCATAAAACAATCAATGTGATTCATCATATCAGCAAGAGAAAAAACCAAGAACCATATGATCCTCTCATTAGATGCAGAGAAAGCATTTGACAAAATACAGCATCCATTCCTGATCAAAACTCTTCAGAGTGTAGGGATAGAGGGAACATTCCTCAACATCTTAAAAGCCATCTATGAAAAGCCCACAGCAAATATCATTCTCAATGGGAAAGCACTGGGAGCCTTTCCCCTAAGATCAGGAACAAGACAGGGATGTCCACTCTCACCACTGCTATTCAACATAGTACCTGGAAGTCCTAGCCTCAGCAATCAGACAACAAAAAGACATTAAAGGCATTCAAATTGGCAAAGAAGAAGTCAAACTCTCCCTCTTTGCCGATGACATGATACTCTATATAGAAAAACCCAAAAGCCTCCACGCCAAGATTGCTAGAACTCATACAGCAATTTGGCAGCGTGGCAGGATACAAAATCAATGCCTAGAAATCACTGGCATTTCTATACACTAACAATGAGACTGAAAAAAGAGAAATTAAGGAGTCAATCCCATTTACAATTGCACCCAAAAGCATAAGATACCTAGGAATAAACCTAACCAAAGAGGTAAAGGATCTATACCCTAAAAACTATAGAACACTTCTGAAAGAAATTGAGGAAGACACAAAGAGTTGGAAAAATACTCCATGCTCATCAATTGGCAGAATTAATATTGTGAAAATGTCAATGTTACTCAGGGAAATTTACACGTTAATGCAATCCCTATCAAAATACCATGGACTTTCTTCAGAGAGTTAGAACAAATTATTTTAAGATTTGTGTGGCATCAGAAAAGACCCCGAATAGCCAGGGTAATTTTAAAAAAGTAAACCATATCTGTGGGCATCACAATGCCAGATTCCAGGTTGTACTACAAAGCTGTGGTCATCAAGACAGTGTGGTACTGGCACAAAAACAGACACATAGATCAATGGAACAGAATAGAGAACCCAGAAGTGGACCCTGAACTTTATGGTCAACTAATATTCGATAAAGGAGGAAAGACTATCCATTGGAAGAAAGACAGTCTCTTCAATAAAAGGTGCTGGGAAAATTGGACATCCACATGCAGAAGAATGAAACTAGACCACTCTCTTGCACCATACACAAAGATTAACTCAAAATGGATGAAAGATCTAAATGTGAGACAAGAGTCCATCAAAATCCTAGAGGAGAACACAGGCCACACCCTTTTTGAACTCAGCCACAGTCACTTCTTGCAAGATACATCCATGAAGCCAAAAGAAACAAAAGCAAAAATGAACTATTGGTACTTCATCAAGATAAGAAGCTTTTGCACAGCAAAGGATACAGTCTCAAAACTCAAAGACAACCTACAGAATGGGAGAAGATATTTGCAAATGACGTTATCAGATAAAGGGCTAGTTTCCAAGATCTATAAAGAACTTATTAAACTCAACACCAAAGAAACAAACAATCCAATCATGAAATGGGCAAAAGACATGAAGAGAAATCTCACAGAGGAAGACAGAGACATGGGAAAATGCTCTGCATCACTTGCCATCAGGAAATACAAATCAAAACCACAATGAGATACCACCTCACGCCAGTGAGAATGGAGAAAATTAACAAGGCAGGAAACCACACATGTTGGAGAGGATGCAGAGAAAAGGGAACCCTCTTACACTGTTGGTGGGAATGTGAGGGAATGCCCTACGACCCAGCAATTGCACTGTTGGGGATTTACCCCAAAGATACAGATGCAATGAAACGCCGGGACACCTGCACCCCGATGTTTCTAGCAGCAATGGCCACAATAGCCAAGCTGTGGAAGGAGCCTCGGTGTCCATCGAAAGATGAATGGATAAAGAAGATGTGGTTTATGTATACAATGGAATATTCCTCAGCCATTAGAAACAACAAATACCCACCATCTGCTTCAACGTGGATGGGACTGGAGGGTATTATGCTGAGTGAAGTAAGTCAATCGGAGAAGGACAAACATATGTTCTCATTCATTTGGGGAATATAAATAATAGTGAAAGGGAATATAAGGGAAGGGAGAAGAAGTGTGTGGGAAATATCAGAAAAGGAGACAGAACATAAAGACTCCTAACTCTGGGAAACGAACTAGGGGTGGTGGAAGGGGAGGAGGGCGGGGGATGGCATTGAATGGGTGACGGGCACTGAGGGTGGCACTTGATGGGATGAGCAGTGGGTGTTATTCTGTATGTTGGTAAATTGAACACCAATAAAAAATAAATTTATTATTAAAAAAATAATAAAAACAGGGATCCCTGGGTGGCGCAGCAGTTTGGCGCCTGCCTTTGGCCCAGGGCGGGATTCTGGAGACCCGGGATCGAATCCCCATGTCGGTCTCCCGGTGCATGGAGCCTGCTTCTCCCTCTGCCTCTCTCTCTCTCTCTCTCTCTGTGACTATCATAAATAAATAAAAAATAAAAAAATAATAAAAACAAAAGAAAAAGATGTATCATTTTTCCTTCCACTATTCTGACTAGCTTCTCTGGCACACAGTGGTTCACATCAAGATTCCAAAAATATCCTGGTGGTCTGAGCAATCAGATGTGCTAATTACAGAGTTACAGCTAACAATGTAATCACCCCATGAACTTTCCCTTCCTCTGAACCAGCATTACTCCCCAGCTTCCCTCATTTTTGCAGGATGTCTGAACATCCTGACCAACTTTTATCAAGTAAGGTTTGGCTTCAAATTCTGTGTCCTAGGAGTAGCCACTAAGATAGCACTTAAGATTCTATCTCTATATTTGGTGTCTGTGAGGTGGTTTTCCCAAATGTAAAGTGTCTCTTGCACTGTCACAGAAACAGAGAGCTACTGAAAATATGGTTTGTGCTATACTTTACTATGTCTTCTTGCAAAACCAAACTGTGTCCAAAGAAGCTCAGCTATGTTGTGTGCACCACTGTTGTTAATATAAATTTTAAGATTTCACACCTAAGAATATGTGCTCTGTTCATGGAAACACTCTGCCAGTCCCCGTGAGCATCAGAAATCCTTTTGTTTTCTACTCATCTGCTGATACACATACTCCTTGATTAATCAATTTTGCTACATTTATTTGGGATTTCAGATATCCACTAGTGTCATATAATGAAGTTTGTGTTGCTCATTTTCCTTAATGCTTCTGGATGATTTGCAGGCAGAGACAGGAAATGCTGACTTTATATATTCTTCTTCAAGAAGTTCATTTTGTCTGCAAACTGTCTTAACTTGGCTACAGGATACCACATTCTCTGTTTCCACCTTATCCCCACACAGTTCTTCTTTCTTCCTTGCTGAGCTTTCTCATTTCCAGGACTTCTGAAAGTTAGTGTCCCAGGGGACAGCCTTCAGACCTCTCAAATCTGTTCATCCTTACATCTAAGGGAGAGGTAGTTACCCAATCCCTTAGCTTCAAACACTAAATTTAAAAACTTTAAATATTACCATAAGTTGATCATTTCCAAACAAATACCTTCAACTTGGGGTCTCCCCTAAACTACCTCTATTTACACAGCCAAATGCTTATTCCTATGTAAACCTGTGTATTTTATAATTACCTGAAATTTGATGTGTGCAATCTAAACTCCTAGTAACCCCTCCAAATTTGTTCCTCTCCAGTATCCTCAATCTTGGGAACTGGCACTCACTCATCCCATTGCTCTAATGAACTCCTTCAAGTTATTTTTGACTCCTTTCTTTCTCTAACAGTCCTTATCCAACCCACAGAAAATCTTAAGAGGTCCCACCTTTAAAACACATCCAGAAGCCAACCACTTTTAATCTTTTTCACCAATCCCAACCAAGGGAAGTGATCATCACCTTTTCATAGATTGAAATACTGTCTTGATGGTCTCACTTTCATCCCCATGCCTCTATTAGTATTTTCTTTGCCCGGCAGCCAGAGAGAAAAGTTTAAACATAACTAAGCATATGTCACTTATATTAGGTAAAATTGCCCCAAGGGTTTCTCAATTCACTCAGAATAAAATCAAAGTCTTTATCACAGTCAAAATGGCTCTACATAATTTGAGCTCCATTGCCTCAACAATGCCAAATCTTACCAGTCTCTGCTCATTTATCACCCCCAATGCACATTGATACTTGTGTGTCCTCAAAAACACCAAATACATTCCTGCCTTGGTAGACTGACATTTAGTGTCACCTCTGCTATCAAGATTCCCCATGATGTTCACCCTCATTTAATTCAAACTGATATCTCATCAAAAATGCCTTCTTGAACCTCCTTTCTCAAGTATTACACTTCATTATTTTCAACCTATAACTTCCTTGCTATTTTATGGACACATCATGTGTTTGTGTGTACATATGTACTGTTGTTTGTTTCTTATCTTTCCCTATCAGAATGTAAGCTCCATGAGGTCAGGAACAAACTTAGTTTGCTGATGTGTTTTGGCACCTAAAACTTGAGTGAAGCAGAGGAGGTCCCCAGTATTTGTTAAATGTGAAAATGAACATATAGGCAAACACATAAGAATAAAAACAATTCATATGATGTCATCTGCTGTCCACCTATTTAATATGTACTAACTCACCTGGGTAGCTCTGACTTGGTGATTCTTCCTCTAATATCCATGGCTGGTCTACTTCTTCCAACTTCAAGATCACTTCTGGTTTAGGGATGCAACACCCTGTAATTGGGAAATGACATGGGAATTGGGCTTGGCTCACTGGCTTCAGGGCCCTTAAATAAGACAGAAAATGAAGCTTCAGGGGCCAGTTACAATCTTTCTTTGAAGAAGAAAACAATCTTTATGGTGTTTCAACAATCCTGCTTAAGCAGAAGCTTGAATCTAAAGCCTAAATATCATTAAACTCAACAAAGCTGCTACAGATGTGAAACCAAGAAAGGAAGTGCATACTAAAAGTCCACATGGAAAACAATCCCTACCCACTGAGATGAGATGGCTATAGTTCTCCAGCATCTCATCCCTGTACAGGGTCCTCTGAGCATGGTCCAGGTGCTGCCACTCCTCCTGAGTGAAGCCCACAGTCACATCCTCAAATGATAAGGATCCCTGAAACAGCGTATTTGTGTTCAAATGTAAGTAATCAGAATGGGAAGACATGGAAAAGCTGTCAGAGAACTGTCATGTAGCTCACTATTCAGTTAATTAGAAAGTGTCCTCTGGCATGTCTACTTTTGTACTTGGTCAGAGAAGAAATCATGATAGACATTCCTCACTGCTGTGATAAGTTACTGGTGTCCCATTATGTGCCTGTATGCCATAAGAACTCTCCTACTTAGAGAATCCAAAAACCAGGGGCATGTGGGTAGCTCAGTTAAGTGGCTGCCTTCAGCTCAGGTCATGATCCCAGGGTCCTGGGTTCCAGCCCCACATCAGGCTCCCTGCTCAGCCTGCTTCTCTCTCCCTCTGCCTGATGCTCCCCCTGTTTGCTTTTGCCCTCTCTGTCAAATAAATAAAATTTTAAAAATCTGAAAACTGATTAAAATCGTATCACTGTTCTTAAGGAGCATATAATCTGATAAACAGACACAAACATTAAGTATCCAACTACCATGTAGCATACCATGTTACTACAGTAAACAGATGTGCAAAGGAGACCTAGGTTACAGAGGGGAGAAAAGTTCTATTACTGCTATTGGGGTGGGTTTCATTGATAACAGATAATCATGATAATCATGACACCTGGAGCAACAGAATAACCATGTGTAATCTAAAATATGTAGTTAGAGAGGTGAGTGAACACACAAGAAAGTACTATTTGGACTATGATCACATAAAGAGCTATAATGGTCTTCAGGGAATACTTTATTGAGTAATTCTAGACATAATTCCTGTAGAATAGGGGAGTCCAAAACATTTGATTACTCTTCCATCAAGGAAAACTTTTTTTTATATAAATAGTAAACTTATAATGTCAATCTATATTAAATTGTCTTTTTTTTCCTAAATCACTTTAATTTTTTTCAACTGAATAAATTTGGCATGTAACATTGTGTAACTTTGATACATTTATATATTGTAATGGTTGCCAATGTAATTGTATTTATCATATTACATAATTATAGTACAATACTACAGCCTATATTCATTTCACTGTATATTAGATTTCTTCATTCTTATTTTTATGGATTAAAATAAACCTAGGGAGTCATCTGAATATTTTCTTCCCATAACTAAAGAGACTGTCTTGCACAGTTCCTAAGTTATATACTATCCACAGATGACCACTGTGAAAAATACTGCAACAGACATAAGCAAGCAGAGACAGAGATGTATCATTCCCAGGTTATCAAAACAAATAGCTAATCAATACTCATGCCATATACTAAAAATTAGTTAACAGAAAAAATCCTATTTTTCAGAAATGTATAAAGTATTATTGAGAAAAAACAAAGAATACCTAAACAAATGAAGGAATACATTATATTCATGGTTTAAACAATTCAATATTACAGAAGTCTCATTTCTCTACAAATTGGCCTATAAATTCAAGACAAAGCAGAATTAAAATCTTAGCAGATATTTTATGGAAACTGGTAAGCTGATTCTCAAACTTATAAAGATATTCAAATGGCCAAGAACAACCAAAGCTATCTTGGAGAACGAAAGGATAAACTCACACTATGTGTGTTAGGCAGAATCTAAGCTGACTTCCAGTGGATCCAACACCCTGATATAAACTCATCTTTAGTGGAAAAGACTTATGTCCCTGTGATTATGTTACATTCTATGGCAAAGCAGATTTTGCAATTAATCAGTTGACTTTGGTCTAAAAGGGAGATTGACTTAGGTGGGCCTGACCTAATCATGTGAGTCTTTTTAAAGAAGGTACAATATCAGAAACACTCTTCTACTGACCTCAAAGAAGGAAGCTACTGGGAGTTTTAAGGCTTGCAGAAATAAATTCTACCACATATCTACAGAAGGGAATCCAACCAAGCCTCAGTTAAGGAGTCCCAGGTGACACCCTGACTGCAGTATTGTGCCTAAGAGAACCTGCTAACTTATGCTTAGACTCCTGATTCACAAAAACTGTGAGATGACAAATTTGTGTTGTTCTTACCTGTAAAATTTGAGGCGACTTACTACAAAGTAGAAAACTGATGTACTAGTGAATATAAAAACTTATTCTGAAGTTAGAGTAATTTAACAGTGTGCTATCAGTAAAAGAATAAACTGAAAGATCATTGGAACTAAATTTATAGTATAGAAACTGACTCACAAACATGGACACCTGGTTTATAAAATAATGTGTTACAGCAGGGCAGTGAGAAAGGACATGAAAAAAAAAAACAAATTTGATTTCAATCTCAAATAATATGTGGAAATCAATTCCAGAGATGGATTATAGATCAAAATGTGATCAGTAAAACTTCCAAAAGATAACATGATAAACTTATCTTCACAATCTGTAGACAATCAAAAAAAATTTAAGCAAGAAACCAAAAACACTAACCATAAAGAAAAAGACTGAAATAAGTTGGATGACATTAAAATTAAGAACTTCT
Source organism: Canis lupus familiaris (assembly GCF_011100685.1). Classification (NCBI taxonomy): domain Eukaryota; kingdom Metazoa; phylum Chordata; class Mammalia; order Carnivora; family Canidae; genus Canis; species Canis lupus. The sequence goes on along the minus strand of NC_049225.1, from coordinate 527,949 downwards.
ATTAATCTAAAGGAAACCATTAATTAAAAGCAAATCAGAGAGCAAGAAATGTTGGCAACACATTTAAATGATAAAGGGATTATATACCCAGAATGTATTTCTAAAATCAGTATGAACAACGCAATCTAATGGAAAAATGGGAAAAGGATCTAACAATAACTTTACAAAAGATCAGTGACCAATAAACACGGTAAAAGAGGGATCCCTGGGTGGCGCAGTGGTTTGGTGCCTGCCTTTGGCCCAGAGCGCGATCCTGGAGACCCGGGATCGAATCCCACATCGGGCTCCCGGTGCATGGAGCCTGCTTCTCCCTCTGCCTATGTCTCTGCCCCCCTCTCTCTCTCTCTGTGACTATCATAGATAAATAAAAAAAATATATCTTTAAAAAAATAATAAAAAAAATAAACACGGTAAAAGGTGCTCAACCTAAACAGTCAACCACTGGATGAAAGGTCATAGGGAATAAGAACATTCACAGTCTCCAAATGTCACCTGACAGATTATTAGTTTACAAAAGGAAAAAAGAAGACTACTTTTCAAGTGGAGATTATTTGGTGGTATTTAGATAATGGTACAGTCAGACGACATAAGAAATATACAATAAATGAGCCTAATAAAAATATATATTCTGAATCTAATCATGAGGAAAAACAGATCAGTCAACACAAATGTGGGGGCATTCTATAATCATGCTTCTTAACATGGCTGCACACTGCCAGGTGTCACTCCCCAGAGTTTCTGACTTAACTGGTATGGAGTGCAGTCCAGGTATAGGAATATTCAAAGAGTTCCAGATGATTCTAAAGTATAATTAAGTTCAAGAATAACTATTCAACAAGACATGACCAGGACTTTAAAAAGTCCATAATATGAAAGAATACAAGGGCATAATCTTTGCATTCTGAACAGGATATGAGGATGCTTTTATGCCTGTAGCAAATTATTTTTTTTTTTTTTTGCCTGTAGCAAATTAAATTAAGTGTATGTGTTGTTAGATCTTTTGGATTTCTGTCAGTCCAACAGGAGTGAAATGGTTCAGTCTAATTTTTACTTACATTCTTCTTTTTTAAAGAGTAAGCTTGATTTTATAAGTTTTAGTGCCATTTGCATTTCTCTTTCTGTGAGTTTTCTCTTCACAGTTCTTGCCCATATTTAGAATGTTATTGGTTTTTCCCTTTTTAGAAACTCTTTACATAGGGAAATTAAAAGAAAAACTTAAAAAAAAGGTCACCCTCATGGTAAGGGAAGGAATAGGATGGAGGGGATGGAGATAGAAGCCAGACTTATCTCTGAATACACTTTGCTTTATATTCACAGTCTGTCTTCAGAAAAATTTAAATATTTTTTATACTTATATAAAAATAATTATGAAAATAAAAGCAAAACCTTAAACAAAAGGAACAAATGAAACAAATGAATCGAATTGTGTCTCAATTTGATGGTATACCTCAGAGAGAAAATACCTGCTAAATTTAAGACAGGAATGTGACTATGTATCACAATGGGAATATACCTAAGGATAAAAGAACTGTAAAAACCCAAACAAACTCAACAAACCAGAAAAAAAAGAAAGAAAGAAAAAAGAACAAAACAAAAAGAAAAAATACAGTAAAAAACAAAAATAATAAAAAAATTTCATAAATCTGACTACATCAAACTGTAAAACTTTCATATGACCAATGCTATCATAAAGTGAACAGAGAAGACAAATCCTGGGAAAGATATTTACAGTGAATCTATTTAAAACAAAGATTACTATACAAAACTCATAAATATGAGTTATTAAGAACAAAATCAATAGAAAAAATGTAAAAATATACAAAATATATAAACCAACATTTACAGAAGAAAACCGAAAGGCCCAATCTTATCCATAATCAGAGAAATACAAATCAAAACAATAAGGTTTTCATTATCCATCAGACTGGCCATAATTTTTGAATAACAGTATCAACTATCAACAAGGAGGCAAAGAAAGATGTCCTATCATATAAGAGCTGGTATGAGTCATCTGGTCACTTAGACCAACTTGGCAGGAGACAAGTGACATTGGGAGTCTTGTCCTTATGACCCAACAATATTAATCATGTGTGTACTATGGAATGCTTGAAATGCTTCCTTTTATACAGGGAGAGAAAATGTAAAAGACAGTCACTGAAGAATTATACATAATAATGATAAATGGAAATGACATAAATGTCTTTCAAATGAAGAAATGGACAGGAAAAATTACACTTGTATAACAGGATATTAAAAAGATCAAGTATTAACCAATCTGGACAGATCTTAAATGAAATATTAAATTTTAAATACAGGGGTGCCAGGGTGGCTCAGTCAGTTAAGCATCTGGTCTTGATTTTGGTTCAGGTTATGATTTCGGGGTCAAAGGATTGAACTCCGCATTGGGCTCTGCTCAGCACAGTGTGCTTAAGATTCTTTCCCCTCCCTCTCCTCCCCCCCCCCCCCCCCCCCCCGCTGTTTGTTCTCTCTCTCTGAAATAAAATCTTTTAAAAGAAATTAAAAATAAATTTTAAACAGAGCTGCAGGAACATACATAGCAAATAAGAGAGCCTTCATAATTCTAAAAATCATATAAAACAAAAATACATTATTATTTTACGATATATACATACAGTTCTGTCTACCTACACAAATAGAACAACAAATCAATGTACATATACAAATAGAAAGGAACAGTGAGTCAGGGATGAAAACGCAGTAGTGGACTGATTTAATGGCCCCAGAAATATTCATGGCCTAATCCCTGGAACCTGTGAACATTACCATATATGGCCAGAGAGACTTTACAGATAAGATTAAGCTAAGAATCGAAAAGAGGAAATGTTCCTGGATGATCCAGATCAGGCCTGGAGCTTAATCACAAGCATCCTAACAAGCCCTCAGACAGAGCCTGGACTACAGAAGAGAAGGCAATGTAAAGACAAAGTGGAGACTGAAGTAATGCACTTTGAAAACGAAGGAAGTTGCCAGATAGCTTTAAAAAAAAAAAAAAAAGCCAGAGACTCTCCGCCTCAGAGCCTCCAGAAGATACCAACCCTGCCACTGCCTTGGTTTTAGACCCATAAGGTTAATCTCAGACTTCTGACTTCCAAGAACTCTAAGAGGATAAATCTGTGTTGGCTTAAGCCACTACATTTGTGGTCATTTGTTATAGCTTTTAATGCAGTTATACGTTTCTACCAAGTCAAGACTCCATAAAGGAGCTATCACTATCATTAGACAGGTAGGAAGGGGCTACGTGGAGTCACAGGAGCCTACAGTAGACTGCAGAGGAGCACAGGCAATGAAGTCAAATGCTACAGAAGTCAAGGAACTCAAACACTGCAAAATATCACTGAAGCAAACCTTGTTCAGGAAAAGAGGTATGACAGGAAACTCCCAGAGTGCCAGCCCTCCCCAGAAATATCAAAAAAAAACCCACAACTATCAGAATGAATTTTATCAGAACCCTGGAAAAGAGGCAAAGGCTGACAACCATCAAGCAAATGACTGACCGAGAAGGCGGCAAGTGAAACCTGGTGGGAGAGATCCGTTTCATTTTAACTCCATCTTGCTCCACCACACCCTCTCAGGCCGCACACAACTGCTAGGGCTACCAGAACAAACAACTATAAAAACTGAGTGGCTTACATGACATAAATTTACTGTTTGCAGTTGCAGTTCAGAAGACTGGAGTCCAAGAGTTTGGTGTTGGCACAGTGGTTTCTTCTGAGCACTGTGAGGGAAGGAGGTGTTTGAGGCCTCTCTCAAGGGCTTGCAGAAGGCCATTTTCTCCCTATGACACATCATCTTCCCTATGTATGCAATTCTGTGCCCAAATCTCCCTTTAATGGGGACTCCAGCTTAATGACCTCAGTTTAACTTGATTGCCTCTGTAAAAACCCTGTCTCCAAATGAGGTCATACTCTAAGGTACTGGGTAGGGGGTTAGGACTTGTACATATGACTCTTCAGCAAACAAAATTTAATCCATGACACTAGCTCAGCAACAGTCTTAGAAGATGAAATCCCATATTCTTGGTGTGGATTCCTGGTGCTAGAGAGAGTAAAACAGAGCTTGTTCTCAAACAATTGGGATTGTTTGTTTTGACCTGTCTAGTGGTGATCTGCAAGACTAATGCAGAATGCTAATAACTCTCTCACATTGGAGAAATGACTATGGGGAAAGCATCTAAAACAGTTAAAGGCAAATGAGCCAGCTGTTGCCACCAGGGGCAAAAGATATCAGCTGGGGCAAACAAGATATGACAAAAAAGTCTGGGAAGAAAAGCTGGGGAGTGAAATGGTTTGAGATTTTGAAAAACATCTGTATACTCCTGGAAATCTGGAAGACACCACACATATTCAGAATGAGGCACATGTTCAAAAAAGCCCCAAGCTCACTTCTAATGGCCACCAGCTGTGGGTAAGCAAAAAGTGAGGGTGAAGGAAGAGTTGTAAATGACCCAGCTTGTTATTGGAGGTGTACCCCAATGCACCTAGACCCCAGCAGCAAGGACTCAAGAGATTTTTGGTTTTGTTGGCCCTAGGCATTTAAATCTCTGTTAAATCACTAGTTCAACACTGGCAGATGAAATAGAGACTTTGGTAAAGACATGGAACAATCAGTCTTTATAGAAATAGTTTAGAAACTCATTACACAACCACAAAACTATGCTTCACACAACAGTAACAAGTCTGGGGTATAGCATAAGGGATGACTTGATTTCTGAGTTAACATAATATTCAAAATGTCTGGTCTTCACCAAAAAATATCAGGGCACTTAAATGGGAAAATATACTCCATTCATAAAAATTAATAGATGCTTTCTCTGAGAAGTGCTAGGCTATGGACTTACAAAACAAAGATTATAAGTCAACTGTCTTAAATAGGTTTAAAGAGATAAAGGGAACCATGAAAAAAAAAAACTAAAGAAAAACAGAAGAATGATGTTCCACCAAAGCAAGCATCAACAGAGAGATAGGAAGTATAAAAGGGAACCAAACAGAAACTCCCAAGTTGAAAAAATAATTAAAATGAAAGATTCACTAGAGGTTTCTGCTGCAGATACAAGAAGGTAGGAAAGGAAATCAACAAACTCTAAGATCGGTAAACTGAAATTATACAGTCTAAAGGGTGGAAAGAAAAAAGACTGAAGAAGAATACAGACAGCCTAAGAGATCTGTGGGACAGCAACAAGCATACCAGCAGCTACATAATGGGATCCCAGAGGGATGAGCAAAAAAAAAATTTAAAAAAAATAATAGCTGAAACCTCCCAAAGTTGATGAAAAAGATTAATCTATACATCCAAGAAGCTCAAGGAACTACAAATAGGATAAACACTGAGATACAGCATACCAACTGTCAAGACAACAAAAAGAATCTTGAGAGAACAGGGAAGACTCATCATGTACAAGACAATGTTAGAAAAATTAATAGCCAATTTCTCATCAGAAAAGGTGCTAAAAGAAGAAAATTCAATGAAGAATTCTATATTCAGCAAAACTATTCTTCAAAATGACAAAAGTAGGGGCACCAGGGTGGCTCAGTTAGTTGAGCATCCAACTCTTGATTTCAGCTTAGGTCTTGATCTTGGGGTCATGAGTTAGAGCTCCATGTTGGGCTCCACACTAGGTGTGGAGCCTACTTAAAAAAAAGAAAAAATTAAGCCATTCTCAGACAAAGGCTGAGAGAGTTTGTTGTTAATACACCTATCCTACAAGAAATGCTAAAAGGAGTCCTTGATGAATGGAAGACATTAACTCAAAGCCATTAGAAGAAATAAGGAACACCATTAAACTAAACTACAAAGGTAAACATAAAAGCCAACAGTATTGTATTTTTAGTTAATAAGCTTCGTTTTTTTCCTCTGATTTAAAAGATAAAAGCATTAAATAATAACTACAAATCTGTTAATGGGCACACATATGAGATTCCCAGAGCTGCTACAACAAATTCCCACAAATTGGTAGTTTTGTAATGAGAAATATATTCTCTCACAGTTCTGGAAGCTGGAAGTCCAAAAGCAAGGCATCACCAAGGCCATGCTCCCATCTGGGACTCTGGGTAGACTCTCTCCTTGCCTCTTTCTAGCTTCCAATAATGACCAGCAACAGTTGACATTCCTTGGTTTGCAGCTGCATTATTCCAATCTCTTATCACATGGTGTCTTCCCTGTTTGTCTCTCTCCTTGTGATAGAGTAAGAAATATGTGTTTTTGTCTTTGTCTCAGGAAGGACAAAGAATAATAAAAATCATAATTAACAAAACTGAAAGTTGCTTCTTTGGGAAAAAAATCAACAAAATTGAAACACCTTTATCTAGATTGACAAGTAAAAATTAGAGAAAGCTCAAAATATTCAAATCAGAAATTGAGACACTACTACCAACCTAACAGAAATAAAAAGGGTTGTTAAAAAATACTATGAACAATTAATTATATACCAAAAAACTAGGTAACTTAGATGAAATGAATAAATTCCTAGGAACACACAAATTACCACAGACTCAAGAAAAAAAATACAAAATGTGAATAGTAAGCAAAGAGATAGAATTAGTAATCAAAAACCTCCCAACAAAGAAATGTACAGAACCAGATGACCTCACTGGTGAATTTTAACAAAGATAAAGAAGAAACAACAATAATCTTTCCCAAACTCCTCATCAAAAAAGAAGATAAATAAATACTTCTTAACACTATGAAACTGGTATTAATTACCCTTATAGTAAAGCCAGATGAAGGCATAACAATAAAAGAAAATGATAGAACAATGCATCTTATGGATACAGATGTAAAATTCTCAACCAAATACTATGAATTTGAGGCAAATGACATACTAAAAGGATCATGAATCATGACAAAGTGGAATTTACATGGGGAATGCAAGAGCAGTTTAACATAAGAACATTAATATATCACACCAATAAAGAACATATACACATACAGTTCTCAATTGAAGCAGAAAAAATAACTACATATAAAAACTTTTTCAGAATACAAATCACTCAATAAATTAGGAGTAAAAGCGAACTCCACCACATGAGAAAAGATATTTATGAAAAACAGCTAATATATTTATTAATAGTGAAAGACCCAATGCTTTCCAGTGAGATCAGGAACAAGACAAGAATACCCACTTAGACCACTCCAAGTCATCACTGTTAGAGAAATCCCAGCCAGAGCAATTAGGTATGATAAAGAAATAAAGATGCACAAATTAGAAAGAGTGAAGTAAAACTTTCCCTATTTATAGAAGACATGATCTTTTATTTTTTTTTTTTTTTTTTTTTTTTTTTTTTTTTTTTTTATTTTATTTTATTTTATTTTTTTTTATTGGTGTTCAATTTACTAACATACAGAATAACACCCAGTGCCCGTCACCCATTCACTCCCACCCCCCGCCCTCCTCCCCTTCTACCACCCCTAGTTCGTTTCCCAGAGTTAGCAGTCTTTATGTTCTGTCTCCCTTTCTGATATTTCCCACACATTTCTTCTCCCTTCCCTTATTTTCCCTTTCACTATTATTTATATTCCCCAAATGAATGAGAACATATAATGTTTGTCCTTCTCTGACTGACTTACTTCACTCAGCATAATACCCTCCAGTTCCATCCACGTTGAAGCAAATGGTGGGTATTTGTCATTTCTAATAGCTGAGTAATATTCCATTGTATACATAAACCACATCTTCTTTATCCATTCATCTTTCGTTGGACACCGAGGCTCCTTCCACAGTTTGGCTATCGTGGCCATTGCTGCTAGAAACATCGGGGTGCAGGTGTCCCAGCGTTTCATTGCATTTGTATCTTTGGGGTAAATCCCCAACAGTGCAATTGCTGGGTCGTAGGGCAGGTATATTTTTAACTGTTTGAGGAACCTCCACACAGTTTTCCACAGTGGCTGCACCAGTTCACATTCCCACCAACAGTGTAGGAGGGTTCCCTTTTCTCCACATCCTCTCCAACATTTGTTGTTTCCTGCCTTGTTAATTTTTCCCATTCTCACTGGTGTGAGGTGGTATCTCATTGTGGTTTTGATTTGTATTTCCCTGATGGCAAGTGATGCAGAGCATTTTCTCATGTGCATGTTGGCCATGTCTATGTCTTCTTCTGTGAGATTTCTGTTCATGTCTTTTGCCCATTTCATGATTGGATTGTTTGTTTCTTTGGTGTTGAGTTTAAAAAGTTCTTTATAGATCTTGGAAACTAGCCCTTTATCTGATATGTCATTTGCAAATATCTTCTCCCATTCTGTAGGTTGTCTTTGAGTTTTGTTGACTGTATCCTTTGCTGTGCAAAAGCTTCTTATCTTGATGAAGTCCCAATAGTTCATTTTTGCTTTTGTTTCTTTTGCCTTCGTGGATGTATCTTGCAAGAAGTTACTATGGCCGAGTTCAAAAAGGGTGTTGCCTGTGTTCTTCTCTAGGATTTTGATGGAATCTTGTCTCACATTTAGATCTTTCATCCATTTTGAGTTTATCTTTGTGTATGGTGAAAGAGAGTGGTCTAGTTTCATTCTTCTGCATGTGGATGTCCAATTTTCCCAGCACCATTTATTGAAGAGACTGTCTTTCTTCCAATGGATAGTCTTTCCTCCTTTATCGAATATTAGTTGCCCATAAAGTTCAGGGTCCACTTCTGGATTCTCTATTCTGTTCCACTGATCTATGCGTCTGTTTTTGTGCCAGTACCACACTGTCTTGATGACCACAGCTTTGTAGTACAACCTGAAATCTGGCATTGTGATGCCCCCAGATATGGTTTTCTTTTTTAAAATTCCCCTGGCTATTCGGGGTCTTTTCTGATTCCACACAAATCTTAAAATAATTTGTTCTAACTCTCTGAAGAAAGTCCATGGTATTTTGATAGGGATTGCATTAAACGTGTATATTGCCCTGGGTAACATTGACATTTTCACAATATTAATTCTGCCAATCCATGAGCATGGAATATTTTTCCATCTCTTTGTGTCTTCCTCAATTTCTTTCAGAAGTGTTCTATAGTTTTGAGGGTATAGATCCTTTACATCTTTGGTGAGGTTTATTCCTAGGTATCTTATGCTTTTGGGTGCAATTGTAAATGGGATTGACTCCTTAATTTCTCTTTCTTCAGTCTCATTGTTAGTGTATAGAAATGCCACTGACTTCTGGGCATTGATTTTGTATCCTGCCACGCTACCGAATTGCTGTATGAGTTCTAGCAATCTTGGGGTGGAGACTTTTGGGTTTTCTATGTAGAGTATCATGTCATCGGCGAAGAGGGAGAGTTTGACTTCTTCTTTGCCAATTTGAATGCCTTTAATGTCTTTTTGTTGTCTGATTGCTGAGGCTAGGACTTCCAGTACTATGTTGAATAGCAGTGGTGAGAGTGGACATCCCTGTCTTGTTCCTGATCTTAGGGGAAAGGCTCCCAGTGCTTCCCCATTGAGAATGATATTTGCTGTGGGCTTTTCATAGATGGCTTTTAAGATGTCGAGGAATGTTCCCTCTATCCCTACACTCTGAAGAGTTTTGATCAGGAATGGATGCTGTATTTTGTCAAATGCTTTCTCTGCATCCAATGAGAGGATCATATGGTTCTTGGTTTTTCTCTTGCTGATATGATGAATCACATTGATTGTTTTACGGGTGTTGAACCAGCCTTGTGTCCCAGGGATAAATCCTACTTGGTCATGGTGAATAATTTTCTTAATGTACTGTTGGATCCTATTGGCCAGTATCTTGTTGAGAATTTTTGCATCCATGTTCATCAGGGATATTGGTCTGTAATTCTCCTTTTTGGCGGGGTCTTTGTCTGGCTTTGGAATTAAGGTGATGCTGGCTTCATAGAACGAATTTGGAAGTACTCCATCTCTTTCTATCTTTCCAAACAGCTTTAGGAGAATAGGTATGATTTCTTCTTTAAACGTTTGATAAAATTCTCCTGGGAAGCCATCTGGCCCTGGACTCTTGTGTCTTGGGAGGTTTTTGATGACTGCTTCAATTTCCTCCCTGGTTATTGGCCTGTTCAGGTTTTCTATTTCTTCCTGTTCCAGTTTTGGTAGTTTGTGGCTTTCCAGGAATGCGTCCATTTCTTCTAGATTGCCTAATTTATTGGCGTATAGCTGTTCATAATATGTTTTTAAAATCGTTTGTATTTCCTTGGTGTTGGTAGTGATCTCTCCTTTCTCATTCATGATTTTATTAATTTGAGTCTTCTCTCTCTTCTTTTTAATAAGGCTGGCTAATGGTTTATCTATCTTATTAATTCTTTCAAAGAACCAACTCCTGGTTCTGTTGATCTGTTCCACAGTTCTTCTGGTCTCGATTTCGTTGAGTTCTGCTCGAATCTTTATTAGCTCCCTTCTTCTCTTGGGTGTAGGATCTATTTGCTGTTTTTTCTCTAGCTCCTTTATGTGTAAGGTTAGCTTTTGTATTTGAGTTCTTTCCAGTTTTTGAATGGATGCTTGTATTGCGATGTATTTCCCCCTTAGGACTGCTTTTGCTGCATCCCAAAGATTTTGAACGGTTGTATCTTCATTCTCATTAGTTTCCATGAATCTTTTTAATTCTTCCTTAATTTCCTGGTTGACCCTTTTATCTTTTAGCAGGATGGTCCTTAACCTCCATGTGTTTGAGGTCCTTCCAAACTTCTTGTTGTGATTTAGTTCTAATTTCAAGGCATTATGGTCCGAGAATATGCAGGGGACAATCCCAATCTTTTGGTATCGGTTCAGACCCGATTTGTGACCCAATATGTGGTCTATTCTGGAGAAAGTTCCATGTGCGCTTGAGAAGAATGTGTATTCAGTTGAGTTTGGATGTAAAGTTCTGTAGATATCTGTGAAATCCATCTGGTCCAGTGTATCATTTAAAGCTCTCGTTTCTTTGGAGATGTTTTGCTTAGAAGACCTATCAAGTATAGAAAGAGCTAGATTGAAGTCACCAAGTATAAGTGTATTATTATCTAAGTATTTCTTCACTTTGGTTAATAATTGATTTATATATTTGGCAGCTCCCACATTCGGAGCATATATATTGAGGATTGTTAAGTCCTCTTGTTGAATAGATCCTTTAAGTATGATATAGTGTCCCTCTTCATCTCTCACTACAGTCTTTGGGGTAAATTTTAGTTTATCTGATATAAGGATGGCTACCCCTGCTTTCTTTTGAGGACCATTCGAATGGTAAATGGTTCTCCAACCTTTTATTTTCAGGCTGTAGGTGTCCTTCTGTCTAAAATGAGTCTCTTGTAGACAGCAAATAGATGGGTCCTGCTTTTTTATCCAGTCTGAAACCCTGCGCCTTTTGATGGGGTCATTAAGCCCGTTCACATTCAGAGTTACTATTGAGAGATATGAGTTTAGTGTCATCATGATATCTATTCAGTCTTTGTTTTTGTGGACTGTTCCACTGAACTTCTTCTTAAAGGGGAATTTTAAGAGGCCCCCTTAAAATTTCTTGCAGAGCTGGTTTGGAGGTCACATATTCTTTTAGTTGCTGCCTGTCTTGGAAGCTCTTTATCTCTCCTTCCATTTTGAATGAGAGCCTTGCTGGATAAAGTATTCTTGGTTGCATGTTCTTTTCATTTAGGACCCTGAATATATCCTGCCAGCCCTTTCTGGCCTGCCAGGTCTCTGTGGAGAGGTCTGCTGTTACCCTAATACTCCTCCCCATAAAAGTCAGGGATTTCTTGTCTCTTGCTGCTTTAAGGATCTTCTCCTTATCTTTGGAATTTGCAAGCTTCACAATTAAATGTCGAGGTGTTGAACGGTTTTTATTGATTTTAGGGGGGGATCTCTCTATTTCCTGGATCTGAATGCCTGTTTCCCTTCCCAGATTAGGAAAGTTTTCAGCTAGAATTTGTTCAAATACATATTCTGGCCCTCTGTCCCTTTCGGCGCCCTCGGGAACCCCAATTAAACGTAGGTTTTTCTTCCTCAGGCTGTCGTTTATTTCCCTTAATCTATCTTCATGGTCTTTTAATTGTTTGTCTCTTTTTTCCTCAGTTTCCCTCTTTGCTGTTAACTTGTCTTCTAGGTCACTCACTCGTTCTTCCACCTCGTTAACCCTCGTCGTTAGGACTTCTAGTTTGGATTGCATCTCATTCAATTGGTTTTTAATTTCTGCCTGATTAGCTCTAAATTCTGCAGTCATGAAGTCTCTTGAGTCCTTTATACTTTTTTCTAGAGCCACCAGTAGCTGTATAATAGTGCTTCTGAATTGGCTTTCTGACATTGAATTGTAATCCAGATTTTGTAACTCTGTGGGAGAGAGGACTGTTTCTGATTCTTTCTTTTGAGGTGAGGTTTTCCTTCTAGTCATTTTGCTCAGTGCAGAGTGGCCAAAAGCAAGTTGTATTGGGAAAAAGAGAAAAAGAGAGGAGAGAAAGAAGGAAAGAAAAGAGAAAGAGAAAAAAAAAAAAAAGGAAGAAAAAGAAAAAAAAAAACGAAAAAAAAAAAAAAAAGAAGAAAAAGAGAAAGAAAAAGAAAGGAGAAAAGGGGTGGGGGAAGGAAACAAATCAAAAAGCAAAACAAAACAAAAACAAAAACAAAAACAAAAACAAAAACAAACAAACAAAAAAAGAACCACCGGGGAGTATCTTCTGATTCTGTGTTCTTTAAGTCCCTTGGCTTCTCCTGGAAGTTGTCCGTCTAGCTGGTGTTCTGGGGGAGGGGCCTGTTGTGCTGATTTTCAGGTGTTAGCAGTTGGGGGAGCTGCTGTGCCCCTGCCTGGTGCAGGGCTCAGTGGGGGTTGTTTACCCCGTGAGGCCGCAGGAGGAACAGCCCCAGTGGCGGGGCAGCTCTGGAAACCTGGATTCAGCTCCGGCAGGAACTCCGTCTGCAGGGCCTGGAGGCTCCGGGGCGGGGCCGCTGATCTGCTCAGCTGGGGCAGGAGCGTCCTTGCTGTCCTGGGCCCTCCCGGCCTCTGCCTGTCCCGGGGGAGGCCGGATCCTGGGCTGTGTCCCGGCGCCCTGTGCTCCGGAGCCTGCGCTGTTGGATTCGCGCTCCCGGGCCGCGCAGCCCCCTCCGCGGAGCTGCCGCCCGAGCCCCTCCGAGCTGCTCCTGGAACCGCGCAGCCCCCACCGCACGGAGCCTCTTCTTCTGCCCGAGCCCCTCCGAGCTGCTCCCGGGGCCCCGCAGCCCCCTCCGCGGAGCCGCCGCCCGAGCCCCTTCAGCTGCTCCGGGTCCCGCCGGGTCCCGCCCTGCGCGCTGCAGCCCTTAGGGAGCTCGGCGCACTCTCCTGGGCGCGCAGTTGCTGTTACTGTCCCAGGGAGCCCGAGGGCATCTGCTCCCTCCTGGGTCCTGCTCCAACTCCCCGCGAACCCCTTTCCCCCGGGAAGGTCGGTGCAGCTCCTGCGTCTCCGGGACGGGGCTCTCCTGTCCTGGGGACACTCGCCCCGGCCTCAGCCCGGCTCCTCGCGGGCCCCTCCCCCTTGGAGGCCTTTGTTCCTTTACTTCTTTTTCCCCGTCTTCCTACCTTGATAGATGCGCGAACTCTTCTCACTGTAGCATTCCAGCTGGTCTCTCTTTGAATCTCAGGCCGAATTCATAGATTTTCAGGATAATTTGAAGGTTTTCTAGGTAGTTTGGTGGAGACAGGTGATTTGGAGACCCTACTCCTCCGCCATCTTGCTCCTCCCAGACCAGACATGATCTTTTAAATAGAAAATCCTAAAGAATCCACAAAGAACCCTATTAGAGCTAATAAGCGAATTCAGCAGAATTGTAGAACACTAGATGAATACACAAAAAGCAGTTGTTTTTCAATACACTAATAATGAACAATCCAAAAGTAAATTAAGAAAACAATTCTATTTACAATATCATAAAAAAATAAAATACTTAGGAACAGATTTAATCAAAGTGGTCCAAGACTTGCACACTGAAAACCACAAAACTGTGCTGAAAGAAATTTTATTTTTTTATTTTTATTTTTATTTTTTTAAGATTTTATTTATTTATTCACGAGAGACATACAGAGACAGGCAGAGACTCAGGCAGAGGCAGAGGGAGAAGCAGGCCCCACACAGGGAGCCCAATGCAGGACTCGATCCCAGGTCCCCAGGATCATGCCCTGGGCTGAAGGCAGACACTCAACTGCTGAGCCACCCAGGCGTCCCAAAATTTTATTTTTTTAAAAGATTTATTTAAAAAATAAAAAATAAAAGATTTATTTATTTATTTATTTATTTATTTATTTATTTATTTATTTATTCATGATAGACATAGAGAGAGAGAAAGAGAGGCAGAGACACAGGCAGAGGGAGAAGTAGACTCCATGCCGGGAGCCTGACGCGGGGCTTGATCCCGGGACCCAGGATTGCGCCCTGGGCCAAAGGCAGGTGCCAAACTGCTGAGCCACCCAGGGATCCCCCTGAAAGAAATTTTAAAAGATTAAATAAATGGACACTCTTTTTTCTTGAAATGGAATATTTAATATAGATAACACGGTGATGCTCCTCCAGTGTTCTACACATTCAATGAAAAATCCAGCAGCCATTTTTTTTGCAGAAATGGACAGGATCTTCAAATTCATATGTAATTGCAGAGGACATCAAATAGCCAAAACAGGGGTACCTGCATGTTGCAGTCGGTTAAGCACCTGATTCTTGGTTTCAACTCAGGTAGTGATCTCAGAGTCATGAGATCGAGCCCCATGTCAGGCTCTGTACTCAGTGTGGAGTCTACTTGAGATTCTCTCTCCCTCTCACTGCCTCTCCTGCTTGTATGCACTCTCTCTCTCTAAAATAAATAAGTCTTTTAACAAAAATAGCCAAAATAATACTGGCAAATTTGTTCAGGAAAACAAATTAGAGAACTCACACTTCTTGACTTCAAACATGCTACAAAGCTACAGTATCAAAACGGGATAGAACTGGCATAATAATATACACATAGAGCAAATGAACAGAATTGACAGTCCAGAAATAAACCCACACATCTATGGTCAACTGATTCTCAACAAAGGTGCCAAGGTCATTCAATGGGAGAAAAAATAGTCTCAATAGATCAAAGACCTAAATGTAAGAGTTATTACATTTAAGAGTATTAACACTCTTAGAAGAAAACAGGAGTGAATCTTCATGATCTTAGATTGACAGTGGATTCTTAGATATGACATCAAAAGCAAATGCAACAAAGTAAAAGAGATAAGCCAGACTTTACCAAATTAAAACCTTTTGTGAATCAAAGGACATACTTTCAAGAGAATGAAAAGATAACTCACAAAATGGGAAGAATATTTGAAAATATATTTGAAAATATATCTGATAAAAGTCTAGTCTCCAAAATACCCTTACAATAAATCGAATTTAAAAATGAGCCAAGGGGATCCCTGGGTGGCGCAGCGGTTTGGCGCCTGTCTTTGGCCCAGGGCGCGATCCCGGAGACCTGGGATCGAATCCCACGTCGGGCTTCCGGTGCATGGAGCCTGCTTCTCCCTCTGCCTATGTCTCTGCCTCTCTCTCTCTCTCTCTCTCTCTCTCTCTGTGACTATCATAAATAAATAAAAATTTAAAAAAAAATAAAATAAAAAATAAAAATGAGCCAAGGATTTAAATGGACATATCTGCAAAGCAGATACACAAATATCCAATAAGCATATGAAAAGATACTCATTAGTCATTAGGAAAAAAGCGAATCAAAACCACAATGAAATAATACTTCATACCCACCAGGGTGGCTATAATAAAGACAATAAGCTTTGTCAATAATGAGGAAAAACGAACTCTTATACATTGTTGGTGGAAATATAAAATTGTGCAGGCATTGTGAAAAACAGTTTGGCATTGTGAAAAACAGTTTGGCTGTTCCTCAAAAAATTAAAACTACAACTGGGGCATCTGGGTGGCTCAGTGACTGAGCATCTGCCTTTGGCTCAGGTCATGATCCCAGTGTCTTGGGATCAAGTCCTGCATTGGGCTCCCTGCAGGGAGCCTGCTTCTCCCTCTGCCTATGTCTCTCCCTCTCTCTCTGTGTCTCCCATGAATAAATAAAAAATCTTAAAAAAAGTTAAAACTACAACAAAAAGTACAATCCAGCATTTCACTTCTCAGTAAATACCCAGAAGAACTAAAGACATATTCAAGAAAACTTGCACATGAATGTTCAAAGCAGCACAATTCACAATAGTGGGAAGGCAGAAATAAGCCAAATGTCTGTTAACTGATAAGTAAACAGAATATAGTCCATTTATACAATGGAATATTATTCAGCAATAAAAAGGAACAAAGTAAAAAAAAAAAGGAACAAAGTCTTGGTAAAAAGGTACAAACATTCAGCTATAAAATGAAGAAGGTCTGAGGATCTAATGTATAACATGGGGACTATAGTTGATACCACTGCATTGTACCACTAAAATTTTCTAAGAGAGAACTTAAAAGTTTCTCACCAAAAAAACAAAAACAAAAACAAAAAACATACAAAAAAAGAAATATATGAGGTGATAGATGTGTTAGCAGATTAGATGGGAAGAATCCTCTGACAATGTATACAAAAATCAAAATCACGATGTTTGCAAAGTATCTTACAGTTTTGTCAAATATACCTTAGTAAAGATGGAAAAGAAAAAGAATGACATCTGTAACATGCCCAATATGGACGCATTTTTAAAACATTATACTAAGTGAAGGAAGACACATAAAACAATACATATTGTATGACTGCATTTATATAAAAGACCCAGAAGACAAAAGTCCATACTGAGGGAAAGGAGATGAATTCCCAGGGACTGGGAATTCTGAAGTTGTTTTAAGAACATGTAGTCAGGGATCCCTGGGTGGCGCAGCAGTTTAGCGCCTGCCTTTGGCCCAGGGTGTGATCCTGGAGACCTGGGATCGAATCCCATGTCGGGCTCCCGGTGCATGGAGCCTGCTTCTCCCTCTGCCTATGTCTCTGCCTCTCTCTCTCTCTGTGACTATCATAAATAAATAAAAAATTAAAAAAAAAAGAACATGTAGTCAAATTATTCCAAAGAAATTCTAGGTTATCAAAGGAAAACAAAACAAACTAAGACCAATGGAAAGCTGTCTACATGGGCTTCAGTCATACATCCTCCTAAGAAACCTCACTTAACTAGGTTCCTCTTGGTACTGTTTCTTGCTTCCATTAAAGAATAATTACAGGCATTTAGTTCATGGTTGCCAACAGAAGGTTGTTCATCATTTATATAAACAGAAACAAAATTTTTTTATTCAGCTTTCAAAACCAGAAAGTCTTTAGGTTCCAAAAAAAAAAGCGGGCTGCTCTATGCATGTCTTTTTTTTTTTTAGAGGTGGGGGGAGGAAATCAAGGCTAAAAGGCCAGAAATATTTGCAAGTTAAGTTTGATAACCATCTAACTTCATATGATGTGTGTGTGCATCTATCTCCTGCCAACTTTGCCTTATTGATCTGCAAATCCAATGCTACTGGTCATACACCTCATCACCTAAAATTCTATTCAAAAATGAAAATCCTCAGGCCCCACTCTATGGTTGAAAAAACTTCCCAGTTTTGATCTGATGCACACTAAAGTTTGAGAACTACTGTGCTATGCTGTTTTCTTCAGGTTCATTATAGTTCTACTTTTCCATTTTAAATATAGGCATCATTAACCTTATAAAATCCATTATAAAACAAACCAGAAAATGACTTCAACAACTCACACAGGATTTCTTCATATTTTGCTGATCTCTCTTGGAAAAATATAGAGGTCTCTGAAGGTAGAGCTGGGATAGAAAAAGAGGAATGAAGTCATTAGAGGTACAGATTGCCTTACAGTTCTTGGACTTGTCTTTTTTTGTTTTTAAGATTTTATTTATTTATGAGACACAGAGAGAGAGGGGCAGAAACACAAGCATAGGGAGAAGCAGACTCCACACAGGGAATCTGATGCGGGACTTGATCCTGGGACTAGATCCCAGGACTCCAGCCAGGTTCACGCCCTGAGCCAAAGGCAAGCGCTAAACCACTGACCCACCCAGCAATCCCCTTGGACTTGTCTTCATAAAAATCTGCAAACATCACCAGGGTGAAATGCCTCTCTGTGGGAGAGTATCCTTTTCACCTTACAGATCGGGCAGGAAAGGACATAGGATAAAGCACCCACACATCCACATGTGACTGTGATTTGGCCATGCAGAGCTTGGGTGTGCAACTTTTCATGGGATGAATGGAAGTATTGTCGAGGACATTTTAAAAAAGATTTTATTTATTCATGAGAGACACACAGAGAGAGAGACAGGCAGAGGGAGAAGCAAGCTCCCTGTAGGGAGCCCAATGCGGAACTCCATCCCAGGACCGCGGGAACATGCTGAGCTGAAGGCAGATGCTCAACCGCTGAGCCACCCAGGGTGTCCCTTGTGTAGGACACTTTTAAAACAATGTGTATACCCCTTTCTTCTGTTTCAAAGAAATTTTTAAAATGAGAAAATTGGTTAGACAAATTGCACTATGTTAAATGAAGCAACACTAAACCTTCAGCAAAGGTTGTATAACAAAAGTTGTTACATGTACATTTCCTTGTTTACTCCTCCAGTTAGAGAACCCAACCAAAGCTATGAAAAAAAGGAGGGAGGTACTTTCAGGTAAGGGTACTTTTTAATTGTTTTTCTAAAGGACGTGCAGATTCTCCAATGGCTGTCTTTTAAGGAATGTATGTTACCAGTGATGATGTACCATTGAATTGGAGAGGCTCAACATCTCTTCTGGGTTCCACCCCTAACACAATGCCAGGGAAACTCACGTATACTCTTGGCATCTATTTCTCCTCAACTTTTAAGAAGAAACATAACTCTTCTTGTACTGTTGTCCTATAAAGAACTCATCAACACATCTTTAAATGCTAGATTCATTGTATGGGAAGAGCTCAGAATTGGGAAAGAGGGAAAAATAAAGACAGTGGGGATTGAACTGGGATTGGTGAGACAAAACTGACTCACATCTAGTGTTAAGGCCCTTCCCCACATATCCCTGGAAGGCCTCCACTGAAGTTTTATTTCCTGTGTTGGAAAACTGCCCTTCACTCCTTTCACCCTGGTTGCCCTCCTCCAGGCCTCCCATCATTGGGCAGCCTGGGAAAGCCTCTGAATGTGGCAACACTCTCAAATCTCACTCATTCTGAACAGGCTGTGAAAATCTAGGGTCTCCTCGTCTCCAGGAACACAGAGGCAGCATAGTTTAAGAGGCATCTTGGGTGGCTGGGTGGGTTAAGCAACTGACTGGGTCTCAGCTGAAGTCTTGATCTCAGGGTCATGAGCTGAGTCCCACACTGACCCTATTTAAAAACAAACTCAAATAGTGGGAAGGTTCTCTCCACCTAACATTCTGTTCTTAGAGACTCCTCCTTACTTCACCTCCTTGTTCTAAGGTAGATGAGAAATGAGCCTGAAGGGCAAATTCATTTTAACTGCAATTGTCACGCAGGCCCACAGTTCAAACGTATTTGTTATTATATAGAATCTGAGGTCAGACTATCAATAAACTCAAATCAAGGCTGCTGCAAACACTGTTACAGACCTAATTTGGAAACAGTTATGCTATCCCTATCAAAAGCTCTGAAGACACCTAGGAATCCCCGAAACTGAACTACTACATGGTAAGATTCCAGCATTCAAAATTGTTTTTTCACATGTCAAATTATTTCTTTTAAGTGCTATGCAGGATGCAATGTTTGCTTTTTATAACCAAGAAACTAAATTGCAGAGACTACGATATTTGAGAAACAACTAAAATTGTCTTCTAGTTTGCTAGCGTTGTGACCCAGGAGTATGTAACATTCCTCGCCGTCTCCGTGTTCTTTTTCGTTACAAGGAGAGCTGCACCGACCTAAGTGAGCGTAAAGTGATGAGCGCTAGGAGTAAGTCTATTGACAACAGCAGTTGGTATCTACTGCTAGGCTCTGAGCTGCAGTATTTAATCCTCCGAACAATCTTCAGTTTTACAGACGTGAAGTCTCGGCGTCGGCGCGGGTCACCACCGCAGAGGATTCTTTCTTGCCCAGCACGAGCCGAGGCACCTGCCCAAGCCCGCCCCGCTCCACCGGGCGCTGCTCCCACGGCCGCCCCCCGCCGCCCCCCGCCGCCCCGTGGTCCCTCCGCGCAGCCGGCGCCTCCTCGTACCGCCTCTCGGTGGAACAGCCGAGTCCCGCCGAGGCCCGCGGGTCGGTCGGTTCCCGCTGCCGGGCACTGCCGCCTGCGCCCGCTTCCTGGGGCCACGCAGGGGCCGCCCAGATCTCCCCACTCGGGCGCACCGGCTCCCAGGGCGGCGGGCGGACCCGCGGGCTCCAACCCGCAGGCTCCTGGAAACTCCGACCCGTGCCTCGCCGTCGGCGGCGGGGCCTGAGCGAGCCCGCGAGGTGACGCACAGGCGCGAAAGGAGCGGCGGAAGGCCGGGTCCCGGGACCTCGGGCGGCGCCCCCCCAGCCGTCCGCGCCGCAGTCCCCGTGAGCCCGCTCGCCCAGGGCTTCGGAGAATAGCTGAAACATCGCTTCTTCAGCAATTCAGAGATTGTGGCTTGGGTCGGTTGCTTCTGTACGCAGCCCTGATTTTTTCAGTACCTCAACGAAATGTCTCACAATCAGTGTGCCTTTTGAACCAAGCTAAATGTAAATCAGTGTGCATTTTGAATACAGGTAGGGTATATTCAAGGGTACTGTAAATACTAGAAATCGAATTAAATAGGAAATACTAGCCATAAAATAAAAATAACTGTTTCAAAGTAAACAACAGATAAAATAACATTTCAGCTGTGAAGAAGGGTAAGCAACTGGGACCTTCAAATATCAAATAAAAATAAATCCAGACTTCAGTAAAGGGAACCTTATTTCAAAAAGACTATTTCAATAAGAACAATGCTCTGACTTCAGGAACTAAAAGCATCTCAAAATTCAATAGAAGAAAGCTTCTCTGGGGCACCTCACTGGCTCAGTTGGGGGGAGTGTGTGACTCTTGATCTTAGATTGTGAGTTTGAGCCCCACTTGGGTGTAGAGATTACTTACGTAAGTAAACTTTAGAAAAAGGCATTTCTTTTAGAAGGAGGAGTAAGAAGTCTGATAGGAGTACATGATAAGACATTTACAAATAAGCAGGAACTTTTGAGAGGAAACTGGGCAAGTGAGTGCGGAAAATGAACTAAAAGCATGATGGGATAGTCTGATATGAAATGTTCCAGCTGTGGTCAGCCAACCACGGGTAGAGCTGTTCAGGGTGTTTGCTCAGACCTGGGGATGAAACAAATGCAGGGGCTTGTGAAGGGAAGTGAAGCCAGACCAAAGTTTAGTCAAGCTAAGTCAGTGTGGATTTGACGTATAAAAAAATTCTAAAAGCTGTCCTTTAAGCATAAAGAGAGCACTAGACATTATGTAGTAACTTGAAGCCATATTTTTAATTTAAATTAACATATAATGTATTTATTTCAGAGGTAGAAGTCAGTGATTCATTCATAATACCCAGTGCTGTTTAAGTCACAAGGGCATCACCCAGTTACCCATCTCCCCACCCCCCTTCCCTCCAACAATCCTGTTTTTTTCCTATGATTAAGAGTTTCTTATGGTTTGTCTCCCTCTCTCAGTTCATTGTTTTATTTTTTCTTCTCTTCCCCTATGATCCTCTGTTTTGTTTCTTAAATTCCACACATGAATGAAATCATATAATTGTCTTTGATTGACTTACTTCACTTGGCATAATACCTTCTAGTTCCAGCATGTCTTTGCAAATGGCAAGATTTCATTTTTTTTGGATGGCTTAGTAGTATTCCATTGTATATATAGACCACATTTTCTTTATCCATTCATCTGTTGTGGACATTGCTGTATAAACATTGGGTTGCAGGTGCCCTTCAGAATACTGCATTTATGTCTCTGGGCTAGTTCTATTTTTTACTTTTTGAGGAGCCTCCATACTGTTTTCCAGAGTAGCTACACCAACTTGCATTCCCACCAACACCACATCCTTGCCAACATCTGCTGTTTCCTGAATTGTTAATTTTAGCCATTCTCTTGAGATTTTGATTTGTATTTCCCTGATGCTAGGTGATGTTGAGCATTTTTTCATGTATCTGTTGGCCATTTGCATGTCTCCTTTGGAGAAATGCCTATTCATGCCTACTGCCCATTTCTTGATTGGATTATTTGTTCTTTGGGTGTTGAGTTTGATGAGCTCTTTATAGATGATGAATACTAGCCCTTTATCTGATAAGACATTTGCAAATATCTTCTGCCATTCTGTTGGTTGTCTTGATTTTGTCGAATGGTTCCTTTGCTGTGCAAAAGCCTTTATCTTGATGAAGTCCCAATAGTTCATTTTTGCCTTTGTTTCCCTTATGTTTGGAAATGTGTCTAGCAAGAAGTTGCTGAAGCTGAAGTCACAGAGGTTGCTGCCTATGTTCTCCTCTAGGGTGGATTCCTGTCTCACATTTAGGTCTTTCATCCACTTTGAGTCCATTTTTGTATATGGTGTGAGGAAATAGTCCAGTTTCATTCTTCTGCATGTGGCTGTCCAATTTTCCCAAACTGTTGAAGAGACTGTCTTTTTTCTGTTGGACAGTCTTTCCTGCTTTGTCAAAAATTAGTTGACCATAGAGTTGAGGGTCCAATTCTGGGTTTTCTATTAAGTTCCATTGATCTATGTGTCTGTTTT
Source organism: Canis lupus familiaris (assembly GCF_011100685.1). Taxonomy (NCBI): domain Eukaryota; kingdom Metazoa; phylum Chordata; class Mammalia; order Carnivora; family Canidae; genus Canis; species Canis lupus. Next base: position 505,351 of record NC_049225.1, on the reverse strand, counting down.
TGTGCCAGTTCCATACTGTCTTGATGATTACAGCTGTGTAATATAGCTTGAAGTCTGGGATTATGATGCCACTAGTTTTGGTTTCTTTTAACATGAAGTCACGTTAAGAAATAAAGAATACCAGTAAAGATAGCTACATAAGTAAATATAAAAACCAGTATCACTTTATTTTTTATTAGTAACTCCTCTACCTTTTTCTAATATAAGGTAAAAGATAAATGCACCAACGATAAATATAAAACAATGTTAATACCAAGAAACACATAAATTAGCAGAACTCAAGAAGAAATAGAATATCTCAACAGATACATAACAAATAGAGATTGAATCAGTAATGAAAAACCCCTCAACAACAAAGAGCCTAGGATCAGATGGCTTTACTGGTGAATTCAACCAAATATTTAAAAGAGTAATTAGCATCAATACTTTCCAAACTCTCACATAAAATAATGGAGGAGAGAACACTTCACTCATTCTATGATGCCAACATTCTCCTTATTAAAAACCAAATGACAAAGCCCTCACCAAGAAAAACTATAGATGAAAATTATCAGTATAGTTATAAAAACCCTCAAAAAAGTACTAACAATCACACACACACACACACACACACACACACACTCATATACATACTCTACTGGCCCTGATATATGAATTAGGTTAGTTTTAAGATACAAGATCAATACTGAAAAATCACTTGTGTTTCTATATAGCAGCAATGGATAATCTGAAAAGGAAATTAAATTCCATTTCTAATAGTATGTATGCTAAAGAATAAAATATCTAGGAATAATCTTAAGGAGATAAAGAAATTGTACACTGAAATCTGTACAACATTACTAAAAGAATTGAAGTAGACTGAAATAAATGGAAAGACATTCCATTTTCATCCTATGGAAGACATAATGTTAAGATGGCAATATTACTCAAAGCATCTACAGATTGAATGCAATATCTATCAAAATTTTACAGCTGTTTTGCAGAAATGAAAAAGCTAATCCTCAAATTCCTAAAGAGTATGAAGCATCTCAGCCAAAGCAATGTTTAAAATGAACAAAGTTGAATGATGCACACCTCATGATTTCTAAACTTACCACACAGCTACATAAAAGAAATAGTAGGAGATATCCAGGTTTGATGTGGATCTGTGCAACTGTTTACGCCCACCAAATTTTTGTGTAAGCAATAACAAACTTTCTAGAAGCTTCTTTATATCATACTTCAAAATGAACATGCTCCTTATCTAGTAATCCTACGTTTGGTACAATGCTAATAAAATAATTGTCAAGATGAAGATAAAAATAGATATAAATCATCAATGTGATTAAACAAACAGGGGAATTTCATTACAGAATATTGCAGCAATACTGTGAACAACTTTCTATGTACAAATTCAACAGCGTAGAAGAAATGGATTTCTTGAAAATCACAAACTTCCAAAACTCAACCAAAGTGAAATTGGCAATCTGAATAGTCCTACTACCATTTAAAAACTGGATTTGTACTTAAAAATCTCCTAAAAAAGAAAATTCAGGACCCAGATTATTTCACTGGAGAATTGCCCCATTTAAAGAAGAATTCATTCCATTTTACACAATATTGTTCAGAAAATAGAAGAGAAGGAAACACTCCCCATCTAATTTTATGAGATGTATGTTATCCTGATACCAATATCAACCAAGAAGTACAAAAATAAACCTACAGACCAATGTCCTCATGAACTTAGATGCAACAATCCTCAAAAAAATACCAGCAAATTGAATCCAGCTGTACAGATAGATCTATTATCTATCTATCTATCTATCTATCTATCTATCTATCTATCTATCTATCTATCATCTATCTATAAAATACACCTTGACCAAGTAGAATTTATTCCTGGTAGACAAAGCTAGTTTAACATCAAAAATAAATCATGTAATCCACTATATCTACAGGCTAAAAGTTACCAGCAATTCTACATAAAATCAGTTTTTACTTTCAGGATTTCTCCATTACCCATATAGGCACCAACTGGCCTTCACTGTGATGCCCCATGGTTAGGAGATTGGAGAATCAGTGCTATGAAGTTACTCTGACCTAAAGACTTTGTGTTTTCTGTATTTTTTAAAAAGATTTTATTTATTTATTCATGAGAGACACAGAGAGAAAGAGAGGCAGACACAGGCAGAGGGAGAAGCAGGCTTCATGCAGGGAGACCGACGTGGGACTCGATCCCTGGTCTCCAGGATCACGCCCTGGGCTGAAGGCGGCGCTAAACCACTGAGCCACCAGGGCTGCCCTGTGTGTTCTGTATTTGTGTGCAAGTGTACATTAGTGATTTTATCTTTCTGACAGCTAATAATTTATCTATATGGCAAGCTAACTTGTTAGCTTGCAAGTTAAGATGAAAATTTCATACCTTCACTATTTATGACTTAATAGCTAATGTCCACAAAAGGTACTCTTGATCAAGTGCACAAAGTAGTATGGTCTATGAATGTCAGCAAGCCTCTTTCCTCATCTACTACAGTGATCATGGTCTCAATAAATCCATGAATAAAGTACCCATGTTAGCAGGGATAGACATTATATATGGGCAACAATATGGACCTCCCCTTACCAAGGCTGACTTAGTTAATGCTACTGCTTAGTGCCAAATTAGTCATCAAGAATAGATAGGGATAGACATTATACATGGACAACAATAGGGACTTCCCCTTACCAAGACTGACTTAGATAATGCTACTGCTAAGTGCCAAGTCAGTCATCAAGAACAGAGATTAACACCAAGTTCTGATACGGCAACATTATCTGGGAGAACTAGTAAGCTACCTCCTGGCAGGCTGATTTATATTTGACCTCTTCCATCATGGAAAGGACAGAGATTTATTCTTTTTGGAACAGATACATATTCTGGATATGGATTTGTCTTTCTTATCTGCATTGCTCCTATCAGCACCACTAGTCATGGTCTCAAAGAATGCCTTATTCACCATCATAGTATTCCTTTGGTCAAGAAATTCATTTCATAGCAAAGGAAGTGCACCATTAAGTTCATGCCCATTGAATTAACTGGTCTTACCAAATACTTTATTACACTGAAACAGCTAGCCTAACTGAAAAGTAGAATGGCTTACTGGAGATTCAGTTATGTTGCCAATTGGAAGATAACATCCTCAGAAAATAGATGCGGTCTTTAGGAATGTAATACATACTTTCAAGTGAGCAAAGTTACTGCCACTTTCCCAGTGGCTGCTAGGCTCCTGGCACCAACAGAGCATTATTGACCCTACCAAATCAATGGGAGGATTTTTTGTATACTCTCACCACCCCAAGATTTCAGGTCTTCAAGGGTCTTAGACTCAGAGACTCCTTAACCCCGAGAAGACTTTATAGGCCTCAGAGCCCACACACGTTTTCTCCTTTAATGCAAATGTAGTAGGAACAGTAGGACCAAGGTAATGTTGTTCTTGATTCATAGGCAAATATTTGCAAATACCATTCTCAACAATGTTTTTTATTTAGGTCTTGGTTCATGTTGAAAATAGTTGTGATGGTTGTTCATGCAATATTATGAATGTACACTCACATCATGTACAATAGTTATCAAAAAGATTACCATTGGAGGCCTGGGTGGTTCAGTGGTCTGCCTTTGACTCAGGGTGTGATCCTGGGGTCCTGAGATCAAGTTCCACATTGGGCTTCCTGCGAGGAGGCTGCTTCTCCCTCTGCTTGTGTCTCTGCCCCCCCCCCCCCTCTGTGTCTCTCATGAGCAAATAAATAAAATCTTAAAAAAAAAAAAGATTACCATGAATAAATGCTCACAAAAAGAGATGTTCACACAAAAGCAAATAATATGCAAACACTTTCAGCAGCTTTCAGAAGCTTTTTCACTAGAAACTAAGCAGACAGCAATAGAATGGCATATATAAAGTGCTTAAAGAAATATCTAACTATTCTCTTAAGAAACCCAAATTACATCTGAATATACATACAGGTTTAGAGAAAAGAACGGAAATATACCATGCAATTGCTAACCAGAAAAACCTGAAAAAACCTATATAAATACTAGATAAACTCATGTCACAAGGAATATTATCCAAGATGAGGAGCAACATTACACAGGGTAAATGAGACCAATTACCAAGAAAGCATAACAATTCTAAATGTGTATGCATCTAACAACAGAGCTTCAAAATACAGGAGGCAAAAACTGATAGAATTGAAAGAAAAAAAATAGAAAAATCCTAATTGAAGACATTGGCATTTTTTTCAGCGGAAAGAAAATCAGTCAGGATTTCAACATAAATAGCACTACCATCCAAATACCCAATTGACATTGATAGAACATTTCACCTAACAGTGGCCAAATACATTTTTAAAAAGATTTTGTTTATTTATTTAGAAAGCAGGTGAGCAGGGGGAGGGAGAGAAAGAAACTTAAGCTCATGCTGGGAACAGAGCCTGATGCGGAGCTTGATCTCATGACCCTGAGATCATGACCTGAGCTGAAACCAAGAGTCTGACACTTAACCAATTGAGCCACCCAGGTGCCCTGTGTATAATTTTTAAAAGTACCAAAACCCAGAATATTTATGTAAAAACTTAACAAATATATACAAGATCTATATGCTTAACTCTATAAGCACTGATGAAAGAAATTAAGGAAAATCCAAAAAAAAAAAAAAAAAAAAGGAAAGATATACAGTGTTCCTTGCTTGTAACCCTCAATATTTTTTTCTTTTTTTAAGATTTTATTTATTTGAGAGAGAGATAGCAAGAGAGAGCATGAGTTGGGGGGAGGGACAGAGGGAGAGGGAAAGAAGTAGGCTCCCCAACTGAGCAGGGAACCCAAAGTGTAACCCTCAATATTATGCGTTAATCCCTCCCAACTTAATCTATAGATCCAGTGTAGTTCCAGTAAAAATCCAAGCAAACCTATGTATTGTTATGACAAGCTTATTATAAAATTAATGTGGAAATGCAAAAGATCTAGAATAGTCAAAACAATTTTGCAGAAAAATAAAGTTGATGGTCTCACGCTACCCAATCTCAAGACTTACTCTAAACCAGTAATATTAAAGATTGTGATATTGGGGATGCCTGGGTGGTTCAGTGGTTGAGCATCTCCCTTTGCCCCAGGACATGGTCCTGGGATCTGGGATTGGGATCGAGTCCCACATCAGGCTCCTTGTAGGGAGCCTGCTTATCCCTTGGCCTGTGTCTCTGCCTCTCTCTCTCTCTCTGTGTGTGTCTCTCCTGAATAAATAAAATCTTAAAAAAAAAAAAAAAGACTGTTATATTGGTGAAAGGATGAATACAGAAATCAGTGATGGAACAGAATAGAGGGAACAAAAATAAACCCACACAAATATGTCCACTTGGCTGCTGACATAGGTACACAGCCAGTTCAGTGAGAAAAGACAGTCTTTTCAGCAAATGGTGCTGGAACATTTAAACATCCAAATGCAAAACATGAAAACAAAATAAAAACACCAATCTATACTTCATACCTCCTCCAAAAGTTAACTCAAACTGGATTTTAGACTTAAATAAACTTATAATTCTAAAACTTCAAGATGAATGGGTAGGAGAAAATTTCTGTGACCTTGGGTTATGCAAAAAGTATTTTTGAGTTTTACACCAAAATTGCAATCCATGAAAGGAAAAACTGATAAAGTAGACTTTATGAAAATGGAAACCTCTTGCTCCGTTCAGAAACTGTTAAAATGACAAGACAAGCCACACACTGGTAATAATAAAATAAAATAATAAAAAAATTAAAATAGAATAAAATAAAATAAAATAAAAAATAAATAAAATAAAATAATAAAATAAAATAAAATACCAATCACATCTCTGACAAAGTATTTGTATTAGAATATATAGTTATTAAAAACAAAAATAAAATAAATGATTGAACTTTAAAACAGACAAAAGGTGTGAAATGTTACTAAAGAAGATTCAGACCTAGCACATAAGCATGTGAAAAACATGTACAACATCAGTTTATAAGGAAATGCAGATTTAAACTGCCATAAGGCTATTACACGCCTATTAGAATAGAAAAACGAAACAAAACAAAAAACAGACAAACATTAAACATACAAAATGCCGCTGTGGATTTTGAGAAATAAGAACTCTCATTCACTGGAGCCCACCTGGGTGGCTCAGGTAGTGATCCCAGAGTCCTGGGATACCACTCTGCGTTGTTGGGCTCCCTGGTCAGCAGAAAAGCTGCTTCTCCCTCTGCCTCTCCCCACTGCTTGTGCTCATGATTTCTCTGAAATAAATGAAATCTTACACACTCACACACACACACACACACACACACATACACACACAAACCTCTTATTCATTGTTGATGGGAATGCAAAAATATATAAACATTTTGGAAAACAGTTTTAAAGTTTCTTATAAATTTAAACATATACTTACCATAAATTACCATAAATCCTACTCCTGTGTATTTACTCAAGTGAAATGAAAACTAAGTCAACACAAAATCCTCAACACAATGTATAATATATAGTATAATTATATATATATATAAAATGTATAGTATATCTATTCATAATCACGAAAACAGGTAAAAACTCAAGTATCCTTCAACAGGTGAATAAACCGTAATATTTAAAATAGAATACTATTCAGTAATAAAAAAGGAATGAAGGAATGAACTAATGCCTCACACTATCATAGGAAAAATCTTTTTTTTAAAGATTTTACTTATTTATTCATGAGAGACACACAGAGAGAGGCAGAGACATAGGCAGAGGGGGAAGCAGGCTCCATGCAAGGAGTCCGATGTGGGACTCGATCCCAGGGCCCTGGGATCAAGACTTGAGCCAAAGGCAGATGCTCAACCACTGAGCCACCCAGGCATCCCAGGAAAAAAAAAATCTTAAATGATTTTTGCTTAAGTGAAAGAAGTTAAACCTAAAAACTGCATTTTATATCATTCAATCTATTTTGACATTTTTGAAAAGGTTAAATTATAGGACAGAGAACAAATCAGTGGATGCCAGGGGTTTGGGGCGAAAGGGGCAGCTGAGTAAGAACAGGTCACCTGAGGGGAACCTAGTAATTAGGATTATGGCACATGGTACCATGGGGATGCATTCATCAAAACTCAGAGCTGTACACCACGAAGAGAGAATGTAACTCTATTCAAATAAAGAAAAAAAATCAAACAGGGTACAAATACAATGCAGACTGTGACAAGCCATTCTGTGTTTACAATTTTTACAAATGTATCACATAATCTTAATTGTTTTAAAATGGGAGTAAAAGAGCTAACCTAAATAATTCCGTAAACCAATACTTTGACTGGATGTGTTGAGACTGAAAACAAACAGAACTGTACATAAACACTCTAGTTGGTAAATTCTCCAGGAGTTAGCAATTCTGAAACTACGTGTATGCAAGGGCAAGAAGAATATATATATATTGTAGATAATGGTAACCAGGTATCTTGGTGTCTATGAAGTTAAAAATAAGCAAGGGGTGGGTGGGAAGGCTAGAATGAACCTTGGGTTAAACTAAAATATTTTAGTATTAGCTCACTAATTTTCATATATGTAGTCCTGTGTGTGTATACAGATAGGTATAGAAGTATGGATAGTGTGATGCAGATGACTAGCACGGATTGGTACACATACATATATTTCTTAGCTGGGGTCAGCTGAGAGGGTCTAGAAAGTTTCACCCAGGACCGATCAGCACACCTAGAGCTCAGATTTTGATTTCTCCAATTAAAAGGAATCAGGACTCTGAAAAAATGCCTGATCCTGGGGCTGGGGCACAGAAAATACAAGGAGCCTGAAGCATCCTGTGTGACAAAAAGTAAGAAGTACTTCAGAAACAATTATAAGAGGGACGCCTGGGTGGCTCAGTGGTTGAGCATCTGCCTTTGGCTCAGGGCATGATTCCAGGATCTGGGATCGAGTCCCACATTGGGCTCCCTGCATGGAGCCTGCTTCTCTGCCTCTGTCTCTGCCTCTCTCTCTCTCTCTGTGTCTCTCATGAATAAATAATAAAATCTTAAAAAAAAAAAACAATTATAAGAATTTGGAGAAAGGACCCAGAGGCCAACCTGTGAGATAGCTCTTAATGCCCAAACTGGAACAACATGAGCAACATAACACAATAGTATCAGATGAAATGAAAAGAGGGAGGAGAAAGGAGCTGATTTGTGAAAAGGAGCAACAATAGGGATGAATCTTAAATGAATTTTGCTAAGTGAAAATAGCCAAACTCAGGAAATACTTTTTTCTTTTTAAAGAAAAAATGTATAATGTACTATATATATATATATAGTACATCTATTCATAATCACCAAAACAGGTAAAAACTCAAGTATCCTTCAACAGGTGAATAAAATGTAATATCTAAAATGGAATCCTATTCAGTAATAAAAAAGGAATGAACCTCATTAGAGGTACACAGAGAGAGAGGCAGAGAGACAGGCTAAGGGAGAAGCAGGCTCCCTGCAAGGAGCCCAATGTGGGACTCGATCCTGGACCCTGGGATCATGCCCTGAGCTAAAGGGATGCTCAACCGCTCAGCCACCCAGGCGTCCCAGGAGATACTTATTATATAATTCTGTTGACATTCTGAAAAAGTCAAAACCTTAAGACATAAAACAGATGAAAGGGTTGGGTAAGAAAGGTGGGGTTAACAATGGCGAAGAGTAAAATAAACATGTCTGTACTGATATAAATGACAGAATTAATAAATGGGGGAAATGAAAATCTTTCCTTTACAGAAGAATCCCAATAAATATTGAAGTAAAATAGAAATAGCCCTTTAGAACACCACAGTAAAAGTTGCAGGCAAGATTCAGCAATGAATGATAAAATTAGTGGCCAAAGCTCTAAATAGAAACAGTATTCTTGGGTAGCCTCAGAGTTTCTCCTCAAATTTACTAATACATGCGGCGCTTTTAAAATATGACCACAAATTCCAGATGGAGCTTATTGCCTGTGTCTTGGAGTGTGCATGAGACTTAGCAACCCACTTTTTAGTGTAGACCGGAAAGGGAAAAATCCTAACTATATAGTGGAGAAACCTGTCAGACCCCAGTTTAACCAAGTGATTAGAGTTAGTATGACAAATCGTGTTGATATCATGTCACCTGATCTATAGCACATCCTCTCTGGGATTTATTTCCTCAAAATTTATAACCTCAGTCCAATAAGGAGAAAACGTCAGACAAACGTAAATTTAAGGATATTCTTCACTATACCTAACTACTCTTCTTCAACCATGTGAAGGTTATGAAAGACAGGAAAGGCAAAAAAAAAAAAAATCTCTTAGAGATTGGAGCAGATATAATTCAATGTACTGTGGTTCCTGGATTGGATCCCTGGGTCAGTAAAAGGACATCGGCGGGAAAACTGACGGAATGTGAATAAACCCTGTAATCTAGTCAACAGAATCGCACCCGAGTTACCTTACTGGTTGACAAAAGTACCGCAGTTCTCTAACATGTCAACATCGGGCAACTGTTGGGGGAAGCCTGTGTAGGCCGTGTACGGGGGTGGTGGGGGGGCGTGCTTTCCTCAGGTCTGGTGTACCAACGGTCCCTTACAGAAGAATGGCTTTTCGTCTTGTGTGATACCGAATGGCTAGCTTGCGGCGTCCGCCACTCGGGAACGGGCCTGCTGATCGCAGACACCGCGTACTCCAGGACACTCCTGCACAGCCCCTGCTAGGGGCCGGCTGATGCGAGGCGCGCGCCTAGGTGCAAGGACAGAATCCCGGCTCCAGGAAGCAGGAGCCAAGCTGGCAGGGACTCCCCAGCCCTCTGCTCAGGATGGGCACGGAGCACACCGGGGAAGGGAATCTTGAGGAAGGCGCTGAACGTCCTGTCCTCCCGCCCCTAATCCGCGCTGAGGTCCTGCTAGGGGCTGGCGTCCCACGGCTCCGGAGCGAGGCATCCCTCCCCGCGCGCGGCACGTCCCCAGCGCCCGCGGCCAGGAGCAGATCCCGCTACCCGCCGCCGCGCCGCTCGGGTCCCTCTGCGCATGTGCATCCCCGCCTTCTCCTGCCGGCTCGCCTTTCCCCGGCTCCAGCCCCTCGTGGGAAACCTGCCCCGGCTTCCGGGTCCACGCGGCGAGGGAGCTGCGGGTGAGGCCCAGGGGGTGGGGGCGCGGGCCGCGAGGGCCCCGCGTGGCTCGGGGGTCCGACGGGGGGGCGGTGCCGGGTGGCGGGTGGGAGCCCGCGGAGCCCGGAGGGACCCCGGCGTCTGCGGCGCCTGCGGAGTTGAAGGGACGGCGGGCGGGGCCGTCTCGGACTAGAAGACCGGAGTCCCGCGTGGGAACGAGGGCGCTCGGGCTCGCAGGGCCCGCGGAGTCCAGCCCCAGCGACCAGCGGGCTGCGTCGTCGTGCGGCCGCGGGTGGAGAGTGCGCGTGTGTGACGTGTGCGCGCCGGGCCCACGGAGAGGGGGTGGGCCGCGGGGCGGCGCGAGTGCGCGTGCACGATATGCGTGCGCGCCTGACGTTGTGACGTGCGCGCGTGCGTCCCTGCGTCCCTGCGTCCCTGCGTCCCTGCGTCCCTGCGTCCCTGCGTCCCTGCGTCCCTGGTGAGCCGGGCTTGCTTCCTCGGAGGGGTGCGGTTGCGGGCCGCCTGGAGCCGGCCGGGCCGGGCGTCTGGTGGGGTGAACCGCTCTGGCCGAATGGTCACGCCAGACTCGGCGTCCTCATCTGTGAAGTGTGGACGTCAGTCATCCCTGCCGCACGGCGTCGTTCTGAGCACTCCCGTTTTGTCAGCTGCTGTTGCATTGATCTGTTACCTCCGTGATTCAGGAGGCTGGGGCTGCCAGTCTCTAGGGCCCTCGCTTCTCAATTCCCTCATTGTGCAGTGGAGGAGGGGAGAGGCTGGACTAGGCAGTCCCCACGGCCCTCGGCCCTCTCCTGGCCCTGGCATTCCCCAGCCCCCAGTGGTCATGTATTACGTATTCATTTGTTATTTGTTATGTATGAGCATGACGGTATCCTGAAGCCATCGAAGGCTGAGTGACGGTGGAAGGTCTGGGACAAATTTAAGAAGAGCGCGGTGAGCCGGAGCTGAGAGGGGAGGACAGACAGGCCACACAGGAGATGGCACCTCTTCGGAGAGTTCGTGAGGGCATGGTGAGGGCATGGTCGGGAATGAAAGGCTTACCAGCCAGCGCCCAGGAAGCTCCGTCATCACTCCTCTGGGAGCACCCCCGACTCCCCTCATTTTCCGTTCACTATTTCCAGAAGCAAACTGCCCTCAAACAGCGCCCTGTTGTTGATGGCATCTAGAAAGATGCTGAGGGTCCCGCTCTCCTGGCCTGATAGACGCACAGGATGGTAGTGCAGGCAAGTCTTTTTGGAGGTCATCTGTTCTGACCTTAATTGAAAAACGGGGGGAAACAGTTGAGTTTGAGAAGGTGACAAAGTGAGGCGGTGCAGTTTGTTAGGGGCAGAACCATGGTTAGAGGCCAAGTCTGCAGATTCCCAGGCCACTGCCCATCTTGTCACTGTTAAGTCAAAGATAGTTTCTCTTCTTTTCCTTTTTTAGGACTTTATTTACTTATTCAGGAGAGACACAGAAACACAGGCAGAGGGAAAAGCAGGCTCCCCGTGGGGAACCGGATGTGGGACTCCATCCCAGGACCCTGGGATCACAGCCTGAGCCTCCCAGGTGCCCCTCAAAGATAGTTTCTTACTAAGTTGTAAGCAGGTTAGAACAATTTTTTATCTTGCCTTGAACACTCCCATCTCTTTTTTTCCAGAGGTTTCTTCGATTCTCTGACCTCAAGGGATTAATGGTATTAGAAGGAAAACAGATTAACAATGTGGCTTGGGTTTTTGATTTTTTTTCCCTACCACATCAGTTCTGACAAATCCATAGTGTTTCCTCCTTTTAGGTTACTGTAAAATGTTAAACTCATCTTCTCATGTTTTTAATTTTTCTGTGTCACAGAACCTAAATTGGTAATAAATCAATAAGAAACAAATGTTTACATTCACTCAGTGAAAAGTATCATGTCTAAGCTCAACATATATCGGAGCCACACATGGACACGTAAGTATCTTGTATGTGATGCTGTGAAGGCAGGTAAATCCAGGAACCGCAAGGCAGGCCAAGTGTCTCCTAACTTCCTTCTTCCTTCCTTCTTCCTCAGCTCTCCCTCCTCCACTAAGAGTGGAAAATGAACAGATCTCAGGTAAGCTTTTTGTTTGTTTATTCCTGCTTTGCTTTAAGATGGGTTTTCTAAAGTTTGTATGGATTCATGTTTTTAAAAAGGAGAAGAAGGAATAGGCAAGAATTACTTTAAGGGAAAAATGTTGAGAGTAGCAAATCAAAGAGCATCTGGCAGAATTAAATGCAGGACTCTTAAATTTACAGAGTTGTGCAAGTTGTAAAATTTTCTCTGATCTTTTTAATAACAAAATTGCCTGTGATCATTTCTGATAGACACAGCAGCGTGCAAAGACATGTGGATGCTTTTCAGGGGACCAAACAATGAGATTTGAGTAGACCACTCTCTCAGGGTCCTGTTTGATCCAAGAATAAAACTTTGAAGATCTGGCAGAATGGTGGGGACTGCACGTCTTCCAAGTAACTCTCCATAGTATTTGTGTCAGCTTCTTTGTAGTCCTAGCTTGAGTGGCAGAGTTCTGGCTTTGATCACTGTGTTTCTTTCTTTTTTCTTTTAAGATTTTATTTATTTTCATTAGAGATATGGAGAAAGGCAGAGACATAGGAAGAGGCTCCCTGCAGGGATCCCACTGTGGGACTCAATCCTGGGACCCTGGGATCACGCCCTGAAGCAGAAGGCTCAACCACTGAGCCACCCAGGTGTTCCTGGTCTCTGCATTTCTTTTACATTTCAACCACGGGAACACATTCTTGTTCCTTAACCACCACCGCTCACCTGAATCAGTTCTAGAAAAGGCCACCAACTTGTCATCAAATCCAATTTTTGTTTTGGTCTTACTTAACTGTCCTGAGGCATAATCCTCGGTCTCTGTTGTCTCTGACACCCCCATCCTAGCTCTCCTAGCTTTCTGTTCCTCACAATGGTGTCTTTCCCTTTTGCCCCAGACTTTGCCTCTCCTTGGGTTTATTGCTGATCCATCCTTGGCTCACTGCTTTTTTTTTTTTTTTTTTTTTTTTTTTTTTCCCAGTCTGTCTTTTTTTCCTGATTGGCTTTGTCTCTCTCTCTCCTTTTTTTTTTTTTTTTTTTTTTTTTTTTTTTTAATAAAATACTTCTGGGAGCACCTGGGTGCCTCAGTGGTTGAGCGTCTGCCTTCAGCTCAGGTCATGATTCTGGAGTCCCAGGATCAAGGCCTGCATCGGGCTCCTCATGGGGAGCCTGCTTCTCCCTCTGCTTGTGTCTCTGCCTCTCTCTCTCTCTCTCTCTCTGTGAGTCTCTCATGAATGAATAAATAAAATCTTTAAAATAAAATCCTTCTGAATTAGTAATATGTTAACATGGTTAAAATTAAGTGACATTCCCTCCAGGAAGGGTGACATTTATTTCTCATCTACACTGAGACATTTTCACTGAGAATGAAAGAGGTTCTCTACAGTTCTGATGAGATGATGAGACAGCTGGCATATATTGCAACAAACCTGAGTGGATGGTCACCCTCCTGTAGATGTCAGCCTTTCTTGTTTGTCCTCCCAGTGTTTCTTTATTCAGTTAAAATGTATCCTTATATGCCTTCTACTTTTATTTAGAAGGGAACCCATCATACTCAGGGCTCTTCAAACTTAGGTGCTCCCGTACATCACTGGTATCCTGTTAAATGCAGATTTTGATTTAGTGGATCTGTGGGACCCTGGGTTTTACAGTTCTAAAAACCTAGGTGAAGCTGACTCTGCTGCCCAGGGAACCACACTTTGAGTAGCGAGTCTAAACACTATCTTCCATTCTTTCTTTGCTTTTATTCTCTTTTTTCAGCCTGTCCCAGGCATCTTTCTGTAAACAGAACGTGGATTGCTTCTTTCTTTCTTATAACTGCATAGTAATTCAAGCATGGATGTTCCATAGTTTTTAAAACTGATAACCAGTTCTGATATTAGTTCTGAACTATTTCAAACCTTTTGCTACTACAAACCACATTCTAACGAATGACCTTGTACATATAAGTGTTATTTGTCAGGTAAATTCCCAGAAGTGTGATGCCAGGCCAAAGGGTGAATACAATTGATAAATGTGATCAGTTGGGATTATGGTATCATTTTATATTCCCATTGATACTGCATGAGTGTGTGTTTGTCCACAGCTGAGTCTCCCATAGGACACATGGTTCAACTTTTGGAACTTTGGCAACTGATAGATAAAAAGTGGTATTTTATAAAGTTTGTATCTGTAATTTTTTAAACTATGAGTGAGGTTGAATATTTTTTCACATATCTGAAAGATGTATTTACGTTTCTGTGAACCATTTGTTCATATCTTTTGCCCATTTTGCCCTTGGGTTTCTGGCTGCTGCTCCTCCTCCTCCTCCTCTTCTCCTTCTCCTCTTCTCCTTCTCCTTCTTCTTCTTCTTGCTCCTTCCTCCTTCCTCCTCTTCTTTCTTCTTTCTTCTTCCTCCTTTCCCTCCTCCCTCCTTCTTCTTCATCCTTCTTCCTCTTCTTATTTAGCTCTTTATATATTAGGGATACTAATACTTGCCTATTATATGGTTGCAAACTATTATGGTATATAATTTATTTTTTGATAATTGATCTGTGTGTCCCCCCCCCCCCCCTTGCAGGTATTCTGTTCCAGGATACCACATTTCACTTAGTCGTTTCCTTAGGCTCCCCTTGGCTATGACAGTTCAGACTTTTCTTGTTTATGATAACGTTGGCAGTTTTGAGGAGTATATTCAGGTGTTTTGTAGAATGTCCCTCAATTGGGAATTGTCTGCTGCTGTTTTTGTGATTCGACTGAGGTTATGGGTTTCTTGGAGGAAGAACACAGAGATATAATGTCATTTGGTCACATCATATCAAGGGTGAGTGCTTTCAACATGATTCATTACAGTGATATATTACTGTTGATCACTTGGCTGAAGTAATGTGGTCACAAGTAGCAGTAAAGCTACTCTTTGTTTTGTCTGTTCTTTTTGTGTTTTTTTTTTAAAGATAGATTTATTTATTTATTTATTTATTTATTTATTTATTTATTTATTTATTTATTTATTCATGAGAGATACAGAGAAAGAGAGGGAGGCAAAGACATAGGCAAAGGGAGAAGCAGGCTCCTTGCAAGAAACCCAATGTGGGACTTGATCCTGGATCCCGGGATCATGCCCTGAGCCGAAGGCAGATAGTCAACCGCTGAACCACCCAGGCATCCCAATTTAGTCTGTTTTCATACTGTACTCTTGGGAAGGAATTGAGAACTTAAACTCTACCTCCTTCATGCTGGAGTAGCTACATAAATTATCAGGAATTCTGTTTAGGAGATTTTTCTATTCTCTTCTACTTACTAATTCATTTATTTATATCAATATGAATTCATGGCTAGTTATTTTACATTTTACATTTGGTTATGGTACAATGCTACCTTGTTCATTTGTTGCTCAGGTTGGTTATTAAAAAGCATCTTCTAGGGGCACCTTGGTGGCTCAGTCGGCTGAGCATCTGACTCTTTATTTCAGCTCAGGTCATGATCTCAGGGTCCTGAGATTGGGGCCCATGTCAGGCTCTTTGCTGAAGGTAGAGGCTGCTTGAGATTCTCTCCGTTTCTCCCTCTGCTCCTCCCCCTGCTCATGTGTGTGCTCTCTCTCTCTCTCTAAATCAATAAATTTTTTTAAAAAGCATTTTTTGTTGGTTTCTGTCTTTTGACATCTGCCATTATTTTTTGAATATTTCTTACTTCCTACTAGTAGATTTTCCAGATTCATCTTATGTATTTCTTGCTCTAGAATTAGGCTTCTTTTTTTTTCTCCTAAATAGCTCTGGTTCTTTTTTTTTTTTTTTTTTTTTTAAGATTATTTATTTATTTATTTATTCATGACAGAGAGAGAGAGAGAGAGAGAGAGGCAGAGACACAAGCAGAAGGAGAAGCAGGCTCCATGCAGGGAGCCCGACGTGGGACTCAATCCTGGGTCTCCTGTTCTGGTTCTTTTCATTGGAGCATAGTGTTGAAACCAAGATTAGGGGACTAGGTGTGTCTTTTGCTCCTGGTGTGTCATTGCTTGCAGGCCCTCTCAGTTAACTGAACAAGGAAATATATGCATATATTCAATCATGTATATACTTATATGTACATATAAGTATTTCAATATTAACCATCTATATATTAAGCTAAATATTAGTTTATACTCTTATCTCTTGTTGTAATCATTACCACATGGAACATTCTAACCTCCTCTCCTTGCTTGTGTGTAATCTCATGCTCTAACATTGAGAATCTGCCTATCATCACCTGGATTTCATTTATTTGATTGTTCAATTCCAGCATACATGCACATGATTTCAGAGTTGTTAACTCATGGACTCTTTATTCTTCCAGCTTGGGGTCATTATGAATTAAGGGGCAGAAATTTTCATGTGTAGGTTTTTAAGCAGATGTAAGTTTTCAGGCACATAGGGTATGAAATTGCTGGGTGGTTATGTATGTATGTATGTTTAGCTTTGCAAGAAACCGCCAAACTATTTTTACAAAAGTCCAGTATCAGTTTGCATTCCTACCAACTACAAATCAGAATCCTTGTTCTGATTCTGGAACTGAAATTGTCATTATTTTAGATTTAACTATTCTAATAAATATGTTGTCTCGTTTTTGTTTTAATTTGCATTTTCCCACTAACAGGTGATGTTGAGCATCTGTTCATGTTCATATCCTTATATCTTTGGTGACCTGTTTGTTCAGATCTCTTGCCCAATTTTCAGCTTTTTTTTTCAATAGCTTTAAGAGTTCTTTTGTGGGGCCCTGGGTGGCTTAGCAGTTGAGCATCTGCTCAGGGCATGATCCTGGGGCCCTGGGACTGAGTTCCATATCAGGCTCCCTGCAGGAACCTGCTTCTCCCTCTGGCTGTCTTTGAATAAAATTTTTTTTAAAAATGGTTTTTTGTATTTTTTTGGATGTAAATCCTTTATTAGATACATGTATTGCAAATGTCTTTTCTCAGTCTCTGCCTTGTCCTTTCATTTTCTTAGAAATGTGTTTTGCAGAGCAAAAGATTTTATTTTTAATAATATTCATTCCCGCCATGGAATAATATACTTTATTGTATCTAAAAATTCATCACTAAGTCCAGGGTCACAGGGATTTTTCTCCTATATTCTGTGTTCTGTATTTTCCCCTAGAAGGTTTATAGTTTGCATTTTACACTTAGATCTCTGCTTCACTTTTAGTTAATATTTGTGTAAGGCCTGTTTCTAGGTTAATTTGTTTTACATGAACATCTAATTGCTTAAGCACCATGGTTGAAAGACCATCTTTTCTCCTTTTGTTGCCTTTGTTGAATTTATCTTGGTAGATCTATTCCTGGACCCTCTATTCTGTTCTTTTGATCTGTGTGTCTCTTTCAGCACTAATATGCTGTCTTGATTATTTGTAGCTTTATTGTAAATCTCAAGATCAGGTAATGTGAATTCTCATTTTTCTCCCATGTGTTGGCTATTCTAGATCTTTTCTTTTCTATATAAACTTCAGAATCATTTTGTCAATATCTGCAAAATAGCTGGGGGGTGGTTATTTATATTGCATTAAATTTATAGATTAAGTTGGAGAGAATTGACATTTTAGCCATATTGAGTCTTCCTATTGATGAATATGGACTGTCTCTATTTATTTAGATCTTTGATTTCTTCCATCACTTGTCTTTTTTCTGCATATACATACTGTGTTAGATTTTACACTTGAGTACCTTTTTTTGAGGTGCTTTCGTAAATGATATTTTTTTCAGTTGAAAATTTGGAATTCCAGTTCTTTATTCAGACATAGGAAAACAGTTAACTTTTTTATATCATCACTTTGTATCATGTGATATTGCAATATTTCCTTATTACTTCCAGTAGATTTTTTTCTTTCTTTTTGTAGATTCCTTGAGATTTTCTACATAGACAACAATATTGACTTCAAATAAATGGAGTTTTGTTTTTCCTTTTCAGTGATACTCACTTTTTTGATCTCCTCCTCCCTCCCACCTACCCTCTGGCAATCATCAGTTCTCTATATTTAGCAGTCTCTTTTTTTCATCTCTTTTTTACTTTTTTTTCCTTAAATTCTACATATGAGTGAAATCATATGATATTTGTCTTTCTTTCTTAGTCTGACTTATTTCACTTGGTATTATACCCTCTAGATCCATTCATGTATTGCAAATGTCAAGATTTTGTTCTTTTTTTCTGGCTGAGTAATATTCCACTGTGTATATCTATATACCATATCTTCTTTATCCATTTATCTTATCGATGGACTTTTGAGTTGCTTCCATATCTTGCCTACTGTAAATAGTGCTGCAAAATAACATCTTTTCGATCAGTGTTTCCATTGTCATTGGGTAAATACCCAGTAGTGGAATTACTGGATTATAAGATGGTTCTGTTTTAGTTTTTTGAGGAAGCTCCATACTGTTTTCCATAATGGCTGCATCAGTTTTCATCCCTACCATCAGTACACAAGGATTCCTTCTTATTCACATTATCACCAACTCTTGGAATTTCTCTTTTTGATTTTAACCATTTTGACTGGTGTGAGGTATTATCTTGTGGTTTTGATTCAAGTTTCCCTAATGATTAGTGATACTGAGCATCTCTTCATGTGTCTCTTGATCATCTGTATATCTTCTTTGGAAAAATGTTTATTGAGATCCTTTGCCCAGTTTTTAATCAGCTTATTTGGGGTTTTTTTGGTGTTGAGTTGTAGAAATTATATATTTTGGATATCAAATCCTTTTTTTTTTTTAAGTTTTTATTTATTTATGATAGTCACACAGAGAGAGAGAGAGAGAGAGAGAGGCAGAGACACAGGCAGAGGGAGAAGCAGGCTCCATGCAGGAAGCCTGATGTGGGACTCAACCCCGGGTCTCCAGGATCACACCCCGGGCTGCAGGCGGCGCTAAACTGCTGCGCCACCGGGGCTGCCCTGGATATCAAATCCTTAATGATATATCATTTGCACATATCTTCTCCCATTAGTAGGTTGTCTTTCTGTTTTATTGATGGTTACCTTTGCTTTTTGTTTTGGTGTAGTCCCAATAATTTATTTTTGCTTTTGTTTCCCTTGTCTGAGGACACATACCTAGAAAAAGTTGTTATGGTCATTGTCAAAGAAGTTACTACCTGTGTTCTAATCTAGGATTTTTATGATTTCAGGTCTCACATGTAGGTCTTTAATCTATTTTGAGTGTTTTTTTCTGTATGGTGTAAGAAAATGGTCCAGTTCCATTGTTTTGCATGTAGCTGTCCAGTTTTCCCAGCACCATTTGTTGAAGAAACTGTCTTTTTCCCATTGGATATTTGTCCTCCTTTGTTGAAGATTAACTGACCATATAACTGAACTGGGTTTATTTCTGGGCTCTCTACTGTTCTACTTTGAATAACCAGAACAATCTTTGGAAAGAAAAACAAATCTAGATTTGTTTTTTTTTTTTTTTTAATTTTTTTAAAGGATTTTATTTATTTGACAGAGAGCAAGCAAGCACAAGTGGGGGGAGGAGTAGAGGGAGAGGGAGAAGCAGACTCCCCACTGAGCAGGGAGCCCGACATGGGGCTCCATCCCACGACCCTGGGGTCATGACCTGAACCAGAAGCATATGCTTAACTGACTGAGCCACCCAGGTGCCCCAAATCTAGATTTGTTTCACAAGTTGATCACAATCCCAGATTTCCAGATATACTGCAAAGCTATAGTAATCAAAACATTATGGTACTAGCACAAAAGTAGACACGTAGGTAAATGAAACAGGGTAAAGAGCCAAATCATATATGTTTTATTTCTGGTTTTGGGTTTGGTTTGGTTTGGTTTTGGTCTTACTTACTGCACTAGCTAGGACTTCTAATACATATTTGAATGAGAGTACTTAGATAAAACATCCTTGCCCTATCCCTTCCCTTAGTGGAAAAGTATCCAGTCTCTTAACATTAAATATGATGTTAACTGTAAGGTTTTTGTAGATGGTCTTTATCAAGCTGAAAAAGTTTCCCCTTTGCTGAGAATTTTCATCATGAATGGGTGTTAGATTTTGTCAGATGCTTTTTCTTCATCAATTGATTTGATCATGTAATTTTTCTTCTTTGACTTATTGATCTGTTGGATTGTAATGATTGGATTTTTTTTTAACATTGGCCCAGCCTTCCATACCTAGAATAAATTCCATTTGGTTATGGTTTATAATTCGTTTTATACATTGTCAGATTTGATTTTCCAATATTTGAGAATTTTTGTTTCTATATTAATGAGAGATATTAGCCTTTAGTTTCCCATGTCTTTATCTAGTTTTGGTATCAGGGTAATGCCGATCTTATAATATCAATTTGGAAGTGCTCTTTACTGGAGGAGATTGTGGAGAATTGGTATTTTTTCCTTAAATGTTTAGTAGAATTTACCAGTGACACCGTTTGAGCTTGGCACTTTCTGTTTGGGAGTGATTTGATTACTTATTCTTTTTTTTTTTTTTTTTAACAGCTATAGATCTGTTCGGGTTTTCTATTTCTCCTTGCGTGAATTGGTAGCTGTGTCTTTTAAGGAATTTGTCCATTTCTTCTAAGTTAATTTTTCAGGAATAGAATTGTTTGTAGTAGTCTCATATTATTTTAATGTTCTTAGGATCAGTAGTGTTGACCCATCATTTCTGAGATTCACAATTTTTTTCTTTTCTCTTTGTTCTTGGTTAAGTTTTCTGCAAGTTTATTAATTTATTGATCTTTCCAAAAAAGCAGCTATTGGTTTTGATTTTCTTTTTTTCATGTTTCAATTTTGTTGATTTATTCTAATGTTTATTTTGTTTGCTTTGGGCTTAATTTGCTTTTCTTCTATAGTATACTAAGATGCAAACATAGGTTACTGATTTAAAATTTTTCTTTTTTAATATATACACTTGATGCTATAAGTTTCCCTCTATGTATTGCTTTCAGTGTATCTCACAAATTTTGATATGTGATATTTTTATTTCATGTGTTATATTTAAAAATTTCTTTTGAGATCTCTTTAAATATAGATTATTTATAAGTATATTGTTTAATTTTCAAGTGTTTGAGGGATTTTCCAACTATCTCTTGTTTATTGATTTATATTTAATTCCATTGTAGTCGGAGAACGTATTTTATATGATAGCTGTTGTTTTAAATTTGTTAAGGTATGTTTTCTGGCCAAGGCTATGGTCTCTCTTGGTAAATGTTACATATGAGCTAGAATAGAATGATAAAATATGGGTTTTATTTTTGGATGGAGTATTCTGTAACTGTCAATTTGATCATGTTGATGGATAGTACGGTTCAGGTCATCCGTATACTTACTGATTTTCTGCCTCCTTGATCTCTCAGTATTGACAGAGGGGTGTTGAAGTCTCCCAACTATGATTATAAATTTGTGTATTTCTCCTGTCAGTTCTATCAGTTTTGGGCTATGTATTTTGGTACCCTTTTGTTAGATGCATATATTCTTTTGATACTCTTGTTAGATTTATATATGTTTTCTCTAATAGGATTTTGAACCCGTTTAATGAGTTAATTCCAGTGTTATATTTTTCAGCTCTAGAACACCCATTTTATCTATGTACATATGTGTATATGTATGTGCCTGTATTCACATCTATCAGGAGTCCCCAAGACCATCCCCAGGTTCAGTGACTTACTAGGGTATTCAGCACATACTTCTACTTATGGCTATGACTTGTTTACAGTGCAAGGATATAAAGCGGAATCAACCAGGGGAAAGGGCACACAGAGAAAGATGAGAGGAAGCCAGGAGCAAACTTCTCAGAGTTTTCTACCAAATCTAGTGATGAGATAGACAACAAACATGAAATGTTTGCCAGGGAATCTCAGTAGATACTCGGTGCTCAGAGTTTTTAATAGAAGCTGATCACATTGGTACTCTCTGCTTGGCACAGAAACTTCTGGATTTAGAAGGAATATACATGTGTTGAATAAGCCGTATTACTTACACAAACAGTTTAGACTCAGTGAACGATTTCTTCTAAGGGAATTTAAGTTTCCAGAAGCCAGCCAGCAGACACGCTTATAGCAGCAGACCTTTCAAAGGATAGCAATCTCAGGTTTGCTCTCATAATTCTTTGCTGCACAGTACACATACTATATATCCATTGTACTTTTCCTTCTTATTTTGTTCAGATTTTCCTCTGTTTTATTGAGCATATTAATAATAATCCATTTTAAAATTCCTGCTTATTAATTCCAATGTCTGGATCCCCTTCTGATCTGTTTTGTCTCTTTATTTTTTCTATCATATAACTGATGATATTAAAGAACTAATTTTTTCTTGGTCTCCTTTCCTTCCCAGTCTACTGTATGCATACTGCTAGATCCTGCAATGTATAATTTAATAAATGTTAATGAATATGTCTCCTCATCAGATCATAAGCACTTTGAGAAAAGGAATGGTGTGTTTGTTTTCATCAGTAGTATTTGCAGCGAAGGGAACAGTTCAGGGCTTTAGTGGAAACTCAGTTTGTACAAGATATTTCTTTCATCCTACATAGTAAGTAGCACAAAAGAAGGCATCCTGTGTGTCAATTCTTAGCAAATTCTAAAGAGATAAGCTCTTTTAAATTTCTTCTACATTATTTAGTTCTGACAGCTTCATATAGAAAAGGAATATACTATTACAGGAACAAGTGTCATTCAAAGATGTATGTGTGGACTTCACTCAGGAAGAGTGGTATCTACTGGATCCTGCTCAGAAGATACTATACAGAGATGTGATTCTAGAAAATTATAGCCACTTTGTCTCAGTAGGTAAGAATTTCATTTCCTTGTAACTACCAGTAGCGTGCATTTTTAGTTGTTGAAACATAGGAACTGCCTGTGGAATTTTGATTGAAGCTTGATTTTCAAGGCACTGAGGTGGCCAGTCCCTCTGGCCACCATAAAGAGTGCTATGTTCTTAATCTCCATAGGGGTTGGTTCATTTGGGCATCTCTCTTGGGCAGTCTCTGAAGCTATACCTTTCTTCTCCATCATTTTCTAAGAGTCCCTGAAGCCAGGCTATTTAGCCATCATCTTGTATTATCTTTTCTTAACAGGATATTGCATTACTAAGCCAGAAGTGGTCTTCAAGATTGAGCAAGGAGAAGAGCCCTGGATATTAGAGGCAGGATTCCCAAGCCACTGCCACCAAGGTGAGTTAGTACACAGACATATGCCAGAAGGGAATAAGATCTTAGGCCATTGGTTTGGGGTTTCTCACTTGTGAAATATTCTTCAGAAATTTTTTTCCTTTTTTTTTTTTTATTGGACTTCAATTTGCCAACATATAGCATAACACCCAGTGCTCACCCCATCAAGTGCCCCCCTCAGTGCCCGTCACCCAGTCACTCCCACCGCCCGCCCACCTCCCCTTCCACCACCCTTTGTTCGTTTCCCAGAGTTAGGAGTCTCTCATGTTTTGACTCCCTTTCTGATATTTCCCACTCATTTTTTCTCCTTTCCCCTTTATTCCCTTTCACTATTTTTTATATTCCCCAAATGAATGAGAACATATAATGTTTGTCCTTCTCCGATTGACTTATTTCACTCAGCATAATACCCTCCAGTTCCATCCACATGGAAGCAAATGGTGGGTATCTGTCGTTTCTAGTGGCTGAGTAATATTCCATTGTATACATAAACCACATCTTCTTTATCCATTCATCTTTCGATGGACACCGAGGCTCCTTCCACAGTTTGGCTATTGTGGACATTGCTGCTATAAACATCAGGGTACAGGTGTCCCGGCGTTTCACTGCATCTGTATCTTTGGGGTAAATCCCCAGCAGTGCAATTGCTGGGTCGTAGGGCAGATCTATTTTTAACTCTTGGAGGAACCTCCACACAGTTTTCCAGAGTGGCTGCACCAGTTCACATTCCCACCAACAGTGCAACAGGGTTCCCCTTCCTCCACATCCTTCCAGCATTTGTGGTTTCCTGCCTTGTAAATTTTCCCCATTCTCACTGGTGTGAGGTGGTATCTCATTGCAGTTTTGAGTTGTATTTCCCTGATGGCAAGTGATGCAGAGCATTTTCTCATGTGCATGTTGGCCATGTCGATGTCTTCCTCTGTGAGATTTCTCTTCATGTCTTTTGCCCATTTCATGATTGGATTGTTTGTTTCTTTGATGTTGAGTTTAAGAAGTTCTTTATAGATCTTGGATACTAGCCCTTTGTCTGATAGGTAACTTGCAAATATCTTCTCCCATTCTGTAGGTTGTCTTTTAGTTTTGTTGACTGTTTCTTTTGCTGTGCAGAAGCTTTCTATCTTGGTTAAGTTCCGATAGTTCATTTTTCCTTTTGTTTCCCTTACGTTCATGGATGTATCTAGCAAGAAGTTACCATGGCCAAGTTCAGCAAGGGTGTTGCCTGTGTTCTCCTCTAGGATTTTGATGGAATCTTGTCTCACATTTAGATCTTTCATCCATATTGAGTTTATCTTTGTGTATGGTGTAAGAGAATGTTCCAGTTTCATTCTTCTACATGTGGATGTCCAATTTTCCCAGCACCATTTATTGAAGATACTGTTTTTTTTCCAGTGGATAGTCTTTCCTGCTTTGTTGAATATTAGTTGACCATAGAGTTGAGGGCCCATTTCTGTTTTTTTCTGTTCTGTTTCATTGATCTATGTGTCTGTTTTTGTGCTAGTACCACACTGTCTTGATGATCACAGCTTTGTAGGACAACTTGAAATCCGGCATTGTGATGCCCCCAGCTCTGGTTTTCTTTTTCAATATTCCCCTGGCTATTCGAGGTCTTTCCTGATTCTACACAAATCTTTTTTAATCTTTTTTTTAAATTTTTATTTATTTATGATAGTCACAGAGAGAGAGAGAGAGAGAGAGGCAGAGACACAGGCAGAGGGAGAAGCAGGCTCCATGCACCGGGACCCCGACGTGGGACTCGATCCCGGGTCTCCAGGATCGCACCCTGGGCCAAAGGCAGGCGCCAAACCGCTGCACCACCCAGGGATCCCTGATTCCACACAAATCTTAAGATTATTTGTTCCAACTCTCTGAAGAAAGTCCATGGTATTTTGATAGGGATTGCATTGAACGTGTAAATTGCCCTGGGTAGCATTGACATTTTCACAATATTCATTCTTCCAATCCATGAGCATGGAATATTTTTCCATCACTTTGTGTCTTCCTCAATTTCTTTCAGAAATGTTCTGTAGATGTTAGGGTATAGATCCTTTACCTCTTTGGTTAGATTTATTCCTAGGTATGCTGTATTTTGTCAAATGCTTTCTCTGCATCTATTGAGAGGATCATATGGTTCTTGTTTTTTCTCTTGCTGATATGATGAATCACATTGATTGCTTTATGAGTGTTGAACCAGCCTTGCATCCTGGGGATAAATCCCACTTGGTCATGGTGAATAATCTTCTTAATGTGTTGTTAGATCCTATTGGCTAGTATCTTGTTGAGAATTTTTGCATCCATGTTCATCAGGGATATTGGTCTATAATTCTCCTTTTTGGTGGGGTCTTTTTCTGGTTTTGGAATTAAGGTGATACTGGCTCATAGAATGAGTTTGGAAGTATTCCATCTCTTTCTATCTTTCCGAACAGCTTTAGTAGAATAGGTATGGTTTCTTCTTTAAACGTTTGATAAAATTCCCCTGGGAAGCCATCTGGCCCTGGACTTCTGTGTCTTGGGAGGTTTTTGATGACTGCTTCAATTTCCTCCCTGGTTATTGGCCTGTTCAGGTTTTCTATTTCTTCCTGTTCCAGTTTTGGTACTTTGTGGCTTTCCAGGAATGCGTCCATTTCTTCTAGATTGCCTAATTTATTGGTGTATAGCTGCTCATAATATATTTTTTAAAATCGTTTGTGTTTCCTTGGTGTTGGTGGTGATCTCTTCTTTCTCATTCATGATTTTATTAATTTGAGTCTTTTCTCTCTTCTTTTTAATAAGGGTGGCTAATGGTTTATCTATCTTATTAATTCTTTCAAAGAACCAACTCCTTGTTTTGTTAATCTGTTCCACAGTTCTTCTGGTCTCTGTTTCATTGAGTTCTGCTCGAATCTTTATTAACTTTTTTCTTCTGCTGGGTGTAGGATCTATTTGCTGTTTTTTTCTCCAGCTCCTTTAGGTGCAAGGTTAGCTTTTGTATTTGAGTTCTTTCTAGTTTTTGGATGGATGCTTGTATTGCAATGTATTTCCCTCTCAGGACTGCTTTTGCTGTATCTCAAAGATTTTGAACGGTTGTATCTTCATTCTCATTAGTTTCCATGAATCTTTTTAATTCTTCTCTAATTTCCTGGTTGACCCTTTCATCTTTCAGCAGGATGGTCCTTGACCTCCATGTGTTTGAAATCCTTCCAGAGTTGTTCTTGTGATTTAGTTCTAATTTCAAAGCATTATGGTCTGAAAATATGCAGGGGACAATCCCAATCCTTTGGTTTTTGGTTAAGACCTGATTTGTGACCCAGTATGTGGTCTATTCTGGAGAATGTTCCATGTGCACTTGAGAAGAATGTGTATTCAGTTGAGTTTGGATATAAAGTTCTGTAAATATCTGTGAAATCCATCTGGTCCAGTGTATCATTTAAAGCCCTTGTTTCTTTGGAGATTTTGTGCTTAGAAAACCTGTCGATTGTAGAAAGCACTACATTCAGGTCACCAAGTATATGTATATTATTATCTAAGTATGTCTTAACTTTGGTTATTAATTGATTGATATATTTGGCAGCTCCCACATTCGGGGCATAAATATTGATGATTGCTAAGTCCTCTTGTTGGATAGATCCTTTAAGTATGATATAGTGTCCGTCTTCATCTCTTACTACAGTCTTTGGGATAAACTTTTGTTTATCTGGTATAAGGATGGCTACCCCTGCTTTCTTTTGAGGACCATTTGAATGGTAAATGGTTCTCCAACCTTTTATTTTCAGGCTGTAGGTGCCCTTCTGCTTAAAATGAGTCTTGTAGACAGCAAATAGATTGGTCTTGCTTTTTTATCCAGTCTGAAACCCTGCACCTTTTGATGGGGTCATTAACCCCATTCATGTTCAGAGTTACTATTGAAAGATATGTATTTGTGTTATCATGATACCTATTCCGTCCCTGTTTTTGTGGATTGTTCCCCTGGACTTCCTCTATTACAGAATCCCCCTTAGTATTTCTTGCAAAGCTGGCTTCGTGGTCACATATTCTTTCAGTTTCTCCCTATCTTGGAAGCTTTTTATCTCTCCTCCTATTCTGAATGAGAGCCTTGCTGGATAGAGTATTCTTAGCTGCATGTTCTTCTCATTAGGACTGAATATATCCTGCCAGCCTTTTCTGGCCTTCCTGGGCTCTGTGGAGAGAGGTCTGCTGTTAACCTAATACTTCTCCCCATAATGTTTAGGGATTTCTTGTCTCTTGCTGCTTTAAGGATCTTCTCTTTATCTTTGGAATTTGCAAGTTTCACTATTAAATGTCGAGGTGTTGAGCGGTTTTTATTGATTTTAGGGGGGATCTCTTTGTTTCCTGGATCTGAATGCCTGTTTCCCTCCCCAAATTAGGGAAGTTCTCAGCTATGATTTGTTCAAATACATATTCTGGCCCTCTGGCCCTTTCGGCGCCCTCGGGAACCCCAATTAAACGTAGAGTTTTCCTTCTGAGGCTGTCATTTATTTCCCTTAACCTATCCTCAAGATCTTTTAATTGTTTTTCTCTTTTTTCCTCAGTTTCCCTTCTTGCCATCAACTTGTCTTCTATGTCACTCATCCTTCTACCTCATTAACCCTCATCGTTAGGACCTCTAGTTTGGATTGCATCTTGGGATCCCTGGGTGGCGCAGCAGTTTAGCGCCTGCCTTTGGCCCAGGGCGTGATCCTGGAGACCCGGGATCGAGTCCCACGTTGGGCTCCCGGTGCATGGAGCCTGCTTCTCCCTCTGCCTATGTCTCTGCCTCTCTCTCTCTCTCTCTCTGTGTGTGTGACTATCATAAATAAATAAAAACTAAAAAAATAAAATATGGATTGCATCTCATTTAATTGATTTTTAATATGGCCTGATTTGATTTGATCTAAATTCTGCAGTCATGAAGTCTCTTGAATCCTTTTTTCTAGAGCCACCAGTAGCTTTAAAATAGTGCTTCTGAATTGGCTTTCTGACATTGAATTGTAATCCTAATTTTGTAACTCTGTGGGAGAGAGGATTGTTTCTGATTCTTTCTTTTGAGGTTATTTTTCCTTCTAGTCATTTTGCTCAGTGCAGAGTGGCCAAAAACAAGTTTACCGGGAAAAGGAGAAAAAGAGAAGAGAAAAAAGAAAAGAGAAAAAAAAGAAAGAAAAAAAGAAAAGAAAAAAATGGGGGGAAGCAAACAAAACAAAAAACAAGGGGGAGTATCGTCTGATTCTATATACTGTAAATCCCTCGACTTCCCCTGGAACTTTCCAGTGCTGCTTGGTCAACAACTTGCTTTTCCCCTGTCCGTGTAGCTGGTCTTCTGGGGGGAGGGGCTTGCTGTTCTGATTCTCACATGTGAGCCCCTGGGGGAGCTGCTCAGCCCCCTGCCTGGTGCATGGCTCAGTGGGATTTGTTTATCCTGTTTATCCTGTGAGGCCACTGTGAGGCTCAGTGGGAGTTGTTTATCCTGTGAGGACCCAGGAGGAACAATAACAGTGGCGGTAGCCAGCTCTCCAGCGCTAGAGTCAGCTCGTGGAGTAACTACAGCAGCTCCCAGTCCGCAGGGTCTGGATGCTCCGGGGGCGGGGCCCTGATCTGCTCAGCTCAGGCCGCCCAGCGGCAGGAGTGTCCCGGCCATCCTCTGCACTGCTGGCCTCTGCCTGTCCCAAGGGGAGTGCCAGATCCTGGGCTGTGTCCCCCGGCGCCTCGGGCTCCAAGGCCTGCGCTGCTGGAATCCTGCCCCCGGGCCGCACAGCCCCCTCCACGCGGAGCCGCTTCCAAGCTGCTCCCAGCCCAGCTGGGAGCGCGCTGCTGCCCTTAGGGAGCTCGGCCCCGGGGTGTGTGGCGCGCTCTCCCCCCCGGGTCAGAGGTGCAGGTCCTCTGTTAGTGCCCCTGGGAGCCTGAGGGCATCCCCGTCCCTCCTGGGATCCTGCTCCAACTCCCTGCAATCGCCTTTCCGTCTGGGAAGATTGGTGAAGCCCCTGATTCTCCTGGACGGGCCTTTCCTGTCCTGGGGGCACTCGCCCCTCGGACTTAGCCTGGCTCTTCGCGGGGCCCCTCCCCCTTGGATGCTTTTTCTTTTTCTTTTTTTTTTTTTTTTTTCCGTCTTCCTACCTTGATAGAAGCACGAACTCTTCTCACTGTAGCATTCCAGCTGGTCTCTCTTTAAATCTCAGGCAGAATTTGTAGGTTTTCAGGATGATTTGAAAGTTATCTAGGTAATTTGATGTGGACAGGTGACTTGGGGACCCTACTCTTCCACCATCTTGCCCCCTCCTCCAGAAATTTCTTTTTTTAGTCTTAGACCTTTGAAAGTGACTAAGGACAGTTGGCCCAGATCCCTCCATTACCTTAATCACACTTCTCCACGTGTCACTTCCCCTCATAAATGCTTTCTTTTGTCCTGTGATAGGGTGATTTACCAATACCCATAACGCAGACTCAGCTTCACCTTAGTTTTTCTGGTTAGTTTGTCTTAAAATTGTTCACCTTCCCTTAGACACCTTTTATTAGCTGGTATGTATTTATTCATACTTGCAGTAGTCATTTAACAAACATGTGATGGGCACTCACTACGACCCAGTTTTAGGTAATAAAAAGAATAACGTTCCTTTTATCATGGAACATGTATTACAGTGAGGAACAAGCAGCATATATGTTTGTGTGTGTGTGTGTATACATGTGAGTGTGTATATACAGTGTTTTGATGGTAAGCACTGTGGAGAGAGTTAAAGCAGTGGAGAATGATGGCATTTGCCAGTGGGCAAGGGAGTCAAAGAAAACCCGTTTGATGAGGTCTGCAGGAGAGATGAGACCCTAGTAAAGTGTAAGTGTGAGTGGTTCCAGACAGATGCCAGACTTCTTAGCTGTGTTCTTAGAGCGTTTGAAGAATGGCAAGGGGGGCATTGTAGCTGGTGAGTAGGTGTTGGTGAGATTAATAGATGATGTCATAAAAAGTAGTATGGATCATGGTAATTTTATTTTGAGTGATGTGAGAAATCCTTGTTTTTTTGAGTAAATGCAAGTCAGATTAAATCATCAGATTTGAGATATATATATATATATACACACACACACACATACATACACATATATATATACACATACATACATATTGTAGTAAACATAGTGTGGTGGTTAGGTGGTGCTTAGGCATGAGCAAGGAAGGAATACCATTTAGTAGAGTATTTTATACTCCAGAGGAGAGAGGATAGTGGCTTAGGCGATGTAGGAGTGGTAGTTTTGTACATATATGTTGGGGATGAGGCCAGCAAGATTTTCTGTAGGATTGATAGTGTGGAAGGGAGACAGGAATCCAGCATGACTCAACTGATTTGTCTCAAGCAACTGGGTAAATCAGGGTGCCATTTATAGAGAGGAAATTTAGAGAGATTATAGGGGAATTAGGACATACTTAAACTTGGGCACAAGAAGCTGGAGAGAACCACTAGAACTCAGTCTGTGTGTTGAATAAGATGTTGGTTCTCTGTGAGTATGGTGCACATGGCTGAGGCCAGAGCTAGAAGTGCCTGTGTGAGAGGCGTCATCTATGGGTGGTAGAAAAGGCACCAGGCTAGGTGAGAGCTTCTAGTGCAGGGGTTGGTGGCCTTTTTTTTTTTTTTTTTTTTTTTTTTAAGATTTTATTTAATAAGAGACACACAGAGAGAGAGGCAGAGACACAGGCAGAGGGAGAGGCAGAGACACAGGCAGAGGGAGAAACAGGCTTCATCCTGGGAGCCTGACGTGAGACTTGATCCCGGGTCTCCGAGATCACGCCCTGGGCCGAAGGTGGCGCTAAACCTCTGAGCCACCGGGCTGCTCTTGGTGGACTTTTATGTAAAGACCATAGCCCATATTTTAGGTTTGGTGGGTCACGTGTGATCTGGGTGGTGGTGGCTGCTGCTATTGCTCTTCTTCTGGTTCTCCTTTTCCCTCTCCTCCCCTCTTTCTTTTTTCTTCCTCACTCCTTCCCACTGCGTCTTTTATCTTCCCCTCTAAAAATGTAAAAAACACTCATAGTTGAAGGACCCTTCCTCAGCAGTCATAGTTTGAAGACTCCTTTTTAGAGAGTGGTTGTTTGCATGTAAGATTAGTGGTCCTGGAATTCTACTTTGACAAGGCGTGAAAATCCATTCAACCTCATCATGAGAGGAGCTTGCAGAGGAATAGTCTGAGTGAGGTGACAACTGAAGCCTGGTTTCCCAGGAATCCATCCAATAAGGAACATCCTACCGTCCTCGTATGACTAACCCTAAATGGCAGCCTCCAGGGTCAGCACGCTAAACCTGTTATTCCCTATTACTAGTCTCATCCTCGTGGGGTTGCATGCCTTTCAAAACCAACTTCCATATCTTTCTGTTTTCTCACTTCTCACTGATCCCACTCAAAACCAGAACTGTATGTTCCCTCATCCCTAGCTTGATCTAATTCCTAACTGATTTTTATTTTGTTACCTATATTACCAGTTTATCTTTCACTAGCCTGACAGAGTTGCTACTTATTAAGAACTAAAATTAAAGTCTCCTTTCATTGACTGTTAAATTGTGGTCCTCTTGTTCTATCTGTCTTGCTTCTTTTTTGTCTGCTCTCCAGAATTTACACTAGACCCCATACTGTCTTGTATCTTAAATTTCACTTATAAATGCTTTCTCTTCTATCTACAACTTTCATTCTTGTTTACTTTGCTTTTCAGATACTTAAATTAATATCATACACGTAAAGTGTTTTAACAGTGCATGGTACATAGTAATGGCTTCTCAGCATGCATACTAGGGAGGATCCTACCATAGTAGCCAAGCTGTGAGAAGATAAGGACATGAACTGTGATCTGCCTCTGAATATTTCCTCTGCTGTGTTTCTCAGTCTATTTGTAGTTTATTTTTTGTTTGAAAAAAATCTCTTTTTGAATTTATTTAGTTCTCTGAGTTTCCTGCTTCCTGAGTGGATGTCTCTCAGAAAATCTCTGATCCCTACTCATTGTGTTGAGTTTATTTTATTTTCTCTAGCCTGCCCCTTATAGCCTTTTTTAAAATGGTGATTTCTTATAAAATAAGTTAAAAGAAAAACTAGATTCTGGGTTATAGGACTTCTTGATTGAACCCAAGGATGTTTTGGTGCACAGAATAGAAGCATGTGCTTCAGCAGGAATCCTTCCCTAGAAATCTTTACATGAAGGGATAAGGACTGAACTGTTCTGTCTCCCGCAAACATAGTTCTTCCTCTGTAAGCCTTGTCCACTAGTCTCTACCATCGCTTTATTCAGTGTGCAGTGTCTCTTTTGGGCTTACCCCATTCTGAGTTTCCCTGAATCAGCCACTCCCACCTCCCTGTACTTTGAATTTTCACCCTTTTATGTCCAGTTTTTAAGGTTTTATATTTAAAATGTTACATATCATCACCAGTTTCCTTTCCTTGTTTCTACTGCAGCATGTATTTATTTTCCATTGAACCAGGAGGATAAAGGAAACGTATGCTTGGATTTAGTTTACACCAGAAAACTGAGCCTAAAACAAAAGAATCAACTACATGAAAGGGTCATTTGTGTGAGTTCAGTCCCATTAGAAAGTGTACTAGGATTCATAAAATGTGGTTATTTTTCTCATTTCTAGAAGACTGGAAAGTTGCTGACCTGATAGAGAGCAGCCAGAACAATGAAGACGAACATTTTTGGCAACTTGCTTTCACCGCCAACAAAACAGTAAATATAGATAGTGGTGATAGAGTCAGGAAAGCTTTCAATCTGGGCACAGATTCTGTTCCTTCAAGAAATTTTCCATATAAGATATGTGACTCGTGTGAAATGAGTTTGAAAAATATTTCAGGCTTAATTATCAGTAGGAAGAACTATTCTGGAAAGAAGCCTGATGAGTTTAATGTCTATGAGAAATTGCTCCTGGATATTAGGCATGAGAAAACTTCTCCTGGGGGGAAATCTTATAAATACAATCAGAAAAGGAATGTGCTCAATCATAGCCACAATCTCAATCAGCCAATTTTTGACCAGCCTTCTGAATATAATGAAAATGGACAAGCCTTCCATGAGGAAGCGGCCTTTTTTACAAACAAGAAAATACAGATTGGAGAGACGCTCTGTAAATATAATGCATGTGGAAGAACCCTCATCCACAGTTTAGAACTCAGTTTATCTCAGACTACTCATTTAGAGATGGAGCCATATGAATGCAATATTTGTGGGAAGTCCTTTTATACAGATTTAAGATTGGGACATCAGAGAACTCTTACAGGGGAGACTCCTTATGAATACAATGAATATGGGCAAACCTTATGTGATAACTCAACTTTCATTATCCATCAAGAAACCTATGCAAGAAAGATTCCCCATGAATATAAAGTAGATCATAAAACATGGGAAAAATCAGCCCTCTTTAAACATCAGATAGTACACATGGGCAAAAAACCTTACGAGCACAATGAAAATGGAAATAACTTCAACAAAAAGTCACATCTCACCCAACTTCGAAGAGCTCACTCAGGTGAAAAAACTTTTGAATGTGGTGAATGTGGGAAAACATTCTGGGAGAAGTCAAACCTCACCCAGCATCAAAGAACACACACAGGAGAGAAACCCTATGAATGTACTGAATGTGGGAAATCCTTTTGTCAGAAACCACACCTTACCAACCATCAGCGAACACATACAGGAGAAAAACCCTATGAATGTAAGCAGTGTGGAAAAACATTCTGTGTAAAGTCAAATCTTACAGAACATCAGAGAACGCATACAGGGGAGAAACCGTATGAATGTAATACATGTAGGAAATCCTTCTGCCACAGGTCAGCCCTAACTGTCCATCAGAGAACACACACAGGAGAGAAACCCTTTATGTGTAATGAATGTGGGAAGTCCTTCTGTGTGAAGTCAAACCTCATCGTACATCAAAGAACTCACACAGGGGAGAAACCCTATAAGTGTAACGAGTGTGGGAAAACCTTTTGTGAAAAATCTGCTCTCACTAAACATCAGAGAACTCACACAGGGGAGAAACCCTATGAGTGTGATGGATGTGGGAAAACATTCAGTCAGAGGTCAGTACTCACAAAACATCAGAGAATTCACACAAGGGTGAAGGCTCTTTCCACATCCTGATGCCCAGAAGCCTTCACCCACCCATTCAAATTCTTACACCATTTCTAAAAACAAGATGAATGAAGCCCAAAGAATGTCTTACATTACTAGAAAGTGATGTCTTGTTGTACTTCAAGTAATTAATACTGGAATAAAACGTTACTGATATTTTGAATATGTGAAAGTGCTCAAGAAAAACTGAAACTTTTCATCAAAAAAAAAAAAAAAAAGAAACTTTTCATCAGAAAATTTATATTGAGGGGAAATTTATTCACTTAAAGAATGTTGTAGAAATCTTTGTCTAGGATTTATGTCGTGTCATATTCCAGATGTGATACCAAATTTTATTGTAAATATAGTGGATGGTGTTCATTCATACCTATATTTACAGTGGGATCTGAAGTTTAAAAAAAGTTGAATCACAATAGCGTGAAGAGTCCTGATGTTTGCAGGCCTGATATAGTAATAGTAATATAGCAGAAATTGGAGGTATGCTTGATTTGTATACTTGTGAAGAGAAAACATCCTTACTTAAATAAGTGTTATGGTCTATATTAATATCTCCCACACTAAACACCACCAGTGTCTTTATAGGTTGATATAATTATATATGTATATATATGTATATGTAAATCTATTTATACACACATACCCCCACGTATGCAGTGGTGTGTTGGAATAAGCTCATGCTGGCTTGCAACTGCTGAAAGTTAAATTTTCAGGAATTTTGTGAGCCAGTTCTTAAACAGTCATTATTTAAAAATTAAGTTATATTAAAACCAAGGGTAGTAAATACTCAGCACTCATCATTTCCTAATTATTTTATAACATTTTGCTCTTATCTTTGTTCTGTGGGTCACCTATATTATCAAATGGCATGGTAAAAATACCATATTACATGCTACTGTACATCTCTTCCCACCTCTGCACTCAGTGTTGTCCTGTGAGTAGGTCGGCTTTAGTGGGAGGACTTAGGCCCTGGACATTGGCAAACTCTACAAACCAGGGTTTTAATTTCCTCAGAGAACCTGTTGTCAAATACTTACCAGCACACCACTGTGTGTGTGTGTGTGTGTGTGTGTGTGTATGAAAATATATCTGGAAAATTTGAACAAACTACATACCCCCCTTTCCCATTTCCTGACATAAATAAATGGTTATGGCCATTATTGCTGAACTGCCTCTTCAGTGAAGAACCCCAAATTTGTTTTTGTGAGTTTTTTTTTTTTTTTTTGACTACCTCTGCATCAGTCTTAATTGTAAATACTACTTGAGTCTCTTTATAGTTTGGCCAGTATATGTTCTCTTAAAACCACATCACCAACCTTCCCTCTGATGTTGCTAGCATATATGAATTAGTATGGCCGTTGTTACTAATCCACTACTTCCCTAAAGAAGCCACTGAGGGTTTTTAGCTGCCTCTGGGTCAGTCCATAGTTATGTGCTGTTAATAACCGTGATATTTATGTGAGTTTTGCAAAGGTTAACATCATTTATGAACAGGAATACTCACTGCACAGCACAAATAAAATTTCTGGTATTTCTAGAATGCTACTTTCTTACTCTTGATATTTCATTATTGTATCTATTTAGGCATGATATGTTGTATGTGACCCAGGAACTATGTATTTGTATTTAAAATAATAGGGTGTCATATACTGTCTCTGCCTCCTTTGTCCTACTGTTTCCTGCACCTCCTTGGAACACACTGATCATCAGTTCCAAGAGACACTGCCCACCTAGCACCCATACTCTTATTTTTTACTTGCTGGGCTCTGTTTTGTCTCTCCATTCTTCCCCCAGATGATTTAGGAGTAAATTCAGATTAATCTAAGTTAATCGTGGAGATACTAGTCTAATGATTCTGTTGAAGTGTTTGGGAAATATTCTGTGATTCTTCTGGGAAAGACCTCAGTGATAAACTATTGTTGTGACATGAGAAGACACAAGGGGAGATTGTCTCTCTTATGCTGGACTTTTTCTTTTTTTTTTAAATTCTTTTTATTTTTTTTTTTTAAGATTTTATTTATTCATGAGAGACACAGAGAGAAAGGCAGAGACACAGGCAGAGAGAGGAGAAGCAGGCTCCATGCAGGGAGCCCGACGTGGGACTCTATCCCAGGACTCCAGGATCATGCCCTGAGCCAAAGGCAGACTCTCAACCACTGAGCCACCCAGATGTCCCTGGACTTTTTCATATTTGTATGTTATATACCAAATTATAGCTGGTGACCTTGAAGGGCAATAGCCTGAAGATAGCAGTAGATAAAATGGGACAAGCCTGGCTCAGAGGGGATGTCATTGAGCCACATAACTGCATCTGGGCCTGTTCTCTGCTAGGACTTCATATTACTGTGGTAATAATGGTTGCTTTTTTATACTTAGGGCTGTCTGTTACTTCTAGATGAAGGCCTTCCAATAGATGAGTATTTAGGTTCTAAGTGTTTATGTTCTATACAGTGATTTGGAGGAAGAATGATTTCTTTTGACAAGGTAATACAAAGATAACTATTTGTATCAGCCCTGCTTCTAATGAAAAACAGAATTCTACCCCAACTAAGAGGATTGTGCACAGTAGACTTACTACAGTGATGTGGGCCAGAAACAAGGGATGCTCAAGCACCTAGAGACTAGCATTACCCAGAAGCCATGAGCATTCTAAGTTATAAAGGGGCAAAGGATGGAAACAAGTGTCACCAGAGCCCAATAAGAGCTGCTCTCATGGAGGAGAGACTATCTCCTAGGAGATCTTTTCCCTACCAGAATCATGGCCCTGAACTACTGATGCCTCCCTTTGAAGAATCTAACCAGATGTTATTTCCAGAGTAGCCCAGGTGGATACAGAAAGTGGAGAGAAGGTCTGGGTGCAGTCGATGGATAATAAGCAGCACAGTGTTTGTTTTCTGTAAATTCCTATGTAAAGTCTCAGTATTAGAAATAAACTTATTCTGCTAGTTGAAAGTGAAGTCTTTTTACTTCATTGTGCTTTTGTATCGTCACAAGTAAATTCCTTTTGAAATTGAGCACTGTGGCAGGTATGTCTGTTGACATGCATGAAGCAGATATTATGTTAAATTATATTATTCATATATCCCTCTGTGGTGTTTCTTGTTAAATGTGTTGTGAGGTAAGCAGTTCTGTATTCTTCCAAATAAATAGCCATTTGTCCCTGCATTGTTTGATTAATTTACCCTTTTCATTGTCTGCTCAATAGGGCATTTTTAACATGTACTTAAATATTATGTGTAGTGGCTGTTGCTTTTTATCTACTCAAGGCAAATTTTCTATATTCTTCAGTAGCATAACCTGTCCTTGTGAACACAAGAGTTGACATTTATCCCAGATGATATCATCTCTTCCTGGCTCCACATGTGTATTGAACCAGGAGTCATCATTTGTTACAAAATAGGCTAATGAGAACCCATCCTAGAATATTTTTCACAAGTCATCCTGACCAGATAGTTTGTGTCCTTGTTGCTGCCAGAAGTCCTATCAAGAAATTATGTCTGCAACAGAGAAGACAATGGGGATAAGTGCTGTAAAGTAAAATAAAGATAGGAACAGTTGTCAGAAAGTCTGATTCTACATAGCATAGAGAGGGAATGACGTCATGGGGAAGGATAGAATGGTGGGAGGGAGCCATTTGGTTATCTGGTAAGTGCATTGTGCATGTGTGAGTGATACATGTAGATGTGTAACCAACAGTTTTACGTACCTATGATTTTGCTTCTGAAACAGCACCCTAATTACCTGCACTTTGACGTTTTATTTTGTATTGTACCACATTCTGTTAAGAGAAATGTTTGCCCCCATACACCAAACTGATGCCACAGCCAGTGAATGGGTCATCTTCCAGATTTTAAAAACCAATGCTCAAGTGCAAAATCAGAAAAGGAATTACTGGGTCATAGGTATGGCTTTCTGAATTGACTAAGTGATTTACATTCCACTGCCTGGAAATTGTTTCCTGATAAACTCCCTAGAACCTGTCTTGGGAATTGGGCCCACGGTTCTCTATGTGAAACTTGCCCCCCGCCCTTTCCCAGTGTGCCCTGTCACTTGATATCCAGCCTTATACTTGGCAAGAAAAGGTAGAGCCATAGCCTCTGGAAAGTTCCAACCCATGCCCTCAACCACCTTGCTGCTCCCTGCAGGAAATTGCAGCTGTAGCTGTGCTTGCCCTACCCCTTCTACCTCTGTGTTTCTGGGGAAGGCTTATGCTATTTTGATTTCCCTTATTTCCACTGAATCTTGACGTGCCACTCAGTGGTGGGACACTACATAATTTCTGCCTCCTCTCTCTTCCCCACCTGCTCCTCCTTTTAGACTCTACACATCTCCAGGCTCCTCTTTCAGACCACGAGGAACCGAGATGTCTTCTTAGAAGAGCAAGGTCTCCTCAGATACTTGGGGAGGTGGGAAAGTGATGATATCTTGCCTGCTCCACTGTGTCTGGAGTCCATAGTTTGGATGGTTCATCCTCTCTGGTTCAGTTTCCTCATATACAAAATAGGAATAGTTATCCCCATCAGAAAGAACGGGCCTTATTTTCAGCTTACTTGTAGTGACACACAGGCCAAAAATTCTCGCTTGTCTAACCCCCCAAAAGTAGTTCACATCCTCAGAGAACAGGAGGGGAGTTTAGAACTACTTGAATGTAACAGATGAGTCGTCTTCACCCTTGCTACTCAGTAGTTGCCTCTCCTAAAATAACTATTGGTTTTTAATTCAGCATGTGTCCTCGGCCTTTTCCTGTGCATTTTAACCATATTTGTTTACCTATGGAGAATTTATAATAAACCAAACTCTTCTGGGCATTTGACTTTGGCAAATCAGAAATACTGTCAAAATATTAAAATTCTATGTTGTGAGCAAAAGTATACATTACCATTTCCAAATAATATGTTGTTTCTGGAATTAGAGGCCACTTTAAAACTGTTATGCCCAATGATTTGCAAACTCTATTTGTAATTGCTACTAAGGAGAAATAAACCATGTAATTCTTAATAGCCTATCAACAACTATTATTGTTAATATTTTTTGGAGTTTTCTTTCCCAGATGATATGGTGATTTGTGCAAATACTCTGTGTTATTATACTTTAAAACATTTAGAAATTCCTCTAAGGTGTATCCAAAAGTTTAAAAACTGTCAATGTTAGTGGTTGTGACGAAAAACATACCCTAACCTCAGTAACTTTAGAAGAGTAGATACTAGGGAAGGCTGTGAAAAACTTACCCATGAAACAGCATGTTGTTAGTTTAGTATGTAATGATGAAGAGGTAATAATGCTTAGAAAATATAAATGAAATGACTTTTATATACCACAGGAGTCATAGACTTAACATTCTCTGAAATGTGTTCTTCAGTTTTACTTATATGTGAATATTAATGAAATAACACTGTTCCCTATCGTTCCCCATAGGTGGGATGTAGTTATGTCTCTGACATTTGGTTTTGCTTCTAGTTCAGTATTCTTTTTGGAAATACACATACATGCCCGCACACAGATTAGGATAATGTATATACTGTAAATTCCCATTTTTCATTTCACAATATTGTGATTAACATTTTGTCTGTTGGCTTTTCTGCCCTTACATGCTTATTTTTAATGAATACCTAGGATTCTCTCTTATAAAACAGTACCATTTTACTTACAACCTATTGAACTTGCTTAGGTGGCTTCCAGTATTTTTATTATTATAAATTAACATTGTAGAGGAGGGCTTTTGGGCATATACCTTTCTACACTCCTCCAAGTTTTCTTCTTTGGATTTCTTTCTAAAATTAATTTCTGGATTGAAAGTTAAGTTCATTTTCAGTTCTGATGAAATTGACTCCAGAAAGGCTGTATGAATTTCAGGTTCATCCAAAGTTTGGAAATGTGAATTCTCTAAACCCATTTCCATAATGAATCCTATTCTTTTACAGACTTTTACAACCTTATATAATATTCTTGAACTGATTTTCTAGAAACATTGAGCAGTTTAACATTATTTATTGACTGTTCATCTTCAGTTCCTTAGTGTTGACTAATGTCCTTAGCTTCATTTTATTTTTATTTATCATTTATTTTGTGAATTTCTAGTTTTATTGTTTTATATCAGGCTGGGCTTGCAAAAAAAGATAGGCTGCAGATGGACCCGAGATCTGTATTTTGGGGTTCTTGGAGCAGCCACATGTACAGGGAAGTAGAGATCAGTAAATGGGCTTGGGGGAGAGGCCTCGGGCTCCTGGGGGCACAGGTTTCCTGTGGAGTAGAGCTCAAAAGGCCTCACACAGACCTCTTAGTGACATGATCAGGTCCAGCAGAGTGAGCAAGAGCAGAAGGAACGACTGGACCAATTGCTGCCTATTGCTCCTTGGCTTCCCTCTCAAGGGCTGGCTGCAGCTGTCAGAGCCCTGGCATCTGTGGCGGTAGGACCTACAGTGCCTTTGGTTTCTTAGCCTCGGTTTAATTGAGGTGCTCATTTTATTGCAGTCGATCATAAAAGAGTATTACAATATTTTCCTGATTTATGTGCTCTATGTAATAAGAATCTATATTTTTTATAGCAACAATGAGAACTATACATAATGGCTCTTTTTCACTTTATATTATTCTGTGTCAATATGATTCCATTTCTTTATTTGCAGTGTCCTCTAAAACTTGTCTACAGAAGGATTCTTTTTGAAGTCAAGATTTCATAAATTCAAACTTTTAAACAAGTTTTGTCTGCTGTTGGTGTCATGCATTTTCAATATTAAAATTATGAAACTCATAATTTTTGAACTTTGATAGTTTACAATTTAATATTTCAATTAAGAATACTTATACTTACAGATATGTATTCATTACAATATAGGAGGTAAACACCTACTCTTACTAGTTGTCTAGAGACACCATCAGTTACCCTGCGAGGCTCATTATTTTCTACTTTTTTCAAATTGTGACATTATCACATACTAGATTCTTACATGATATTAGGACTTTATATATTGCTGTTTTTTCATGACTCAGAACTAAAATATGTAGATTATTGTAGCTATTAAAGACATTTTGGGGGATGCTTGGGTGGCTCAGGGGTTGAGCCTTTGGCTCATGGCATGATCCCAGAATCCCTGGATCGAGTCCCAAATCAGGTTCCCTGCATGGAGCCTGCTTCTCCCTTTGCCTATGTCTCTGTGCCCCTCCACCCCGCCCCATCTCTCATGAATAAATAAATAAATAATCTTTAAAAAAAAGACATTTTGGTTCAGCTTCGGT
This sequence comes from Canis lupus familiaris, assembly GCF_011100685.1. NCBI lineage: Eukaryota > Metazoa > Chordata > Mammalia > Carnivora > Canidae > Canis > Canis lupus. The sequence continues at coordinate 463,785 of NC_049225.1, read as the reverse complement.
CTGCCTTTGCACAAAATGTCTGCCTCACTATTCTACAATAAAATTTACATTTGTTCTAGCAACAGAACAAAAAAATGTCCAAAAGTTTGTGAAGATTTTGTTTGGAATGTTACACCATAATATACTTCATCTTCTTATTTAGGAAAATGATTTTTACCTCTTTTTATTCAACTCTTTTCTTAAAAGATTTTTAGATTTATTTTTTTCATGAAAGACACAGAGAAGCAGAGACATAGGCAAAGGGAGAAGCAGGCTTCCTGCAGGGAGCCTGATGCAAGACCCAAACCCAGGACACCAGAATCACAACCTGAGCCAAAGGCAGATGCTCAACCACTGAGCTATCCAGGTGCCCCATTTACTCAAATCTTTTATTATTCACTGAAGTTCAGTAGTTTCCTTCATATGGACTGTACATTTCTTATATATGTCTAGATGTATTTTTCTTTGAACACATAACCCTCCTGGACTATATTATCATCATGGACATAAAGGAAGAATTTTATATTGTTAAAATATATTTACTAATAAAGATTTCCACTGTGTCTTATTTGATAAAGAGATAGTCGCAAAGCATAGTACTCTTTATAAAAATGTGAGAGTTTAACTTAAAGTTAACTCTAAAGAGGAGGAGGTCTTCTTTTGGATTATATTTCTTTTTAGGATTTTTTCATTTTGTTTAATGTTTGTATAATTTTCCCAAGCAAACATATTTTGCAACTCAAGAGAAATCTGGATAATCATAGATAAGACATTTTTAAATTTTTGGCCTGTTTTTAGCTTTTCTTAAACGTTTTACCTATGTTCATGAATGCTATAGATGTACCTGTGATATATATATATGTCTGTGGTAGTTTTATGTCAGTAGTTGAAACACAGGCTATGATTAAAGCCCACTTTTAAACCCTGTCCTTAGAATTGTAAAAACAACACCTCCAGGGAGAAGATTGTTTTGGGCATCTCTAAAGGAGACGCCATAGAGACTTATGGACACTGAACTGTAAATAATGGGACCTCTGATGACACCGGGAAGGTAAGGCACAGCCCTTTGCACATGTGCAGTTCTATGTGGTCTCCGGCCTCCTCAGTGGGCTGATGCAGGAGACTCTAACCTTTATCCTTTGGATGCCTGGTGCTGGACAGGGAACTGGAAAGGAAGTTTGTGCTCTTTTGGATTCTGTGGAATTTGGCAGAAAAAGAGTTATAATTGCATTGCAGTGGGTAGTGTTCAAAATCTCCAAATGCTCTTAATTGGGTGTTTTAATGTGTATAGTTTTGAGCCTGCCTGGGACTTACCTTCAGAGGATAGGCTGTGCCAAGTGAGTACTGTTTCAAGGTGAAGGGAAGGGTATAGGGGAGAGGATGAGGACTGGCATTAAGCAGGTGAGCTGTGATCGCCTCTGTTACTTCCTTTGAGGGAAGCTCTTTATATGCAATAAAATGTATGAGCCTTGATTCAGAAAGTCTATTCTTCAGCTGCATATGCTAGGGAATAGGGCTGGCAATTGTGACTGAGGAGAATTGTTAAAGGCTGTCTGATAGGAGCTGGGGCTGTGGGATCTCAGTCCTCTGTAGTGAGATACCATCAAGGAGTATGGACTTGACAGTCAGTCTGGTCTGCATACACATCCAATCTCTACCACTCAACACAGTTGTGTGTCTAGACAGATGACTAACCACTGAAATCCTCAGTTTCTCCCTCACTATAAAGTGAATGACAGCAGTAACTACTTTATAGGATTCTTGTAAGATTTTTTAAAATGTAAGTTCTATATATATTTATCAATCATGGGATGTGACTTAGTTTTGTGGTTGATTATTTATTTGAAAATGGAACACAGGGACGCCTGGGTGGCTCAGTGGTTGAGCGTCTGCCTTTGGCTCAGGGTGTGATCCTGGAGTCCCGGGACTGAGTCCCACATCGGGCAAGGAGCTGGCTTCTCCCTCTGCCTATGTCTCTGCCTCTCTCTGTGTCTCTCATGAATAAATAAATAAATCTTAAACAAACAAACAAAATGGAATACAAAACTGTTGGAGAGTGATGTCACCAAGATGGTGAAGTAGGGGATCCTGCCTCCCTCAATTGAGGTCAATAGTTACACACCTTACTTGTGAATAAAAGCAATTCTGGGATACCCTGAGAATAACTCTTCAAAAAGAGGGGAACAGCTTCATTTTGCCCTGGTTCCATCTGCCCTGGCTGGTGCTGTTCAGTGCCAACAGGGAACTCCCAGCCAAAAAGGGGTCTTGCTGGGAAAGAAAAGAAAGAGCCAGGTGAGCACCCAGCTTTCTGACCCTTTCAGGGCACCATGCAAAGGCCCTAATATGGTTTTGCGCCACCCAAGGACTGGCAAAGCTAAAACATATATAGAAGGTTAGTAACAAGGATGAGCAGGAGCTACCAGTGTCAACACACAGCAGTGGTGCCCACAGTTGCCAGTGTGACCTGGGGTGCAGAGGACCCCGGCAGTTTTGGTCACTGAAAAAACCATTCAGTACTGTATGGATTTGAAAACTTCTCACATACTTGTCTCACTTTGTCCACATAAATCTGAGCATCTGCAAATCTGCCCAGGTGATAGTAGACCCAGGCATAGTTACCCCAGGTGACCAGATTCCTAATTTCTGCTTGATCAGAGTGCTTCTGCTGGATCAGCTCCTCAGCCTGCCTTAGGCACTGCAGGGCTGCCTCGTTGTGACCACTTAAGTGTTTTATGTAGGCCAAAAAGTTGTACATTGTAGCTTTGAACTCAGTGTTTAAGAATTCAATCTGGTGACACACTGCATCTTCTAGATCAGGTGAGACACCATCTTTTTTAAGTAGGTTCCATGTGAAATGGCACTTCAGCTGTGGAAGGATTTTCTCCAGAGAATTCTTGTTGACCTCACTGTGGAGAAAATAGACATGGTCACTGTGATGTGCTCCTGCCAGGCACCTCACCCCGGGATGCAATTACAGGTTGATTTTGTGGGTCAGCTTGCCCAGGCTGTGGGATGCCCAGATGTCTAGTTAAACATGAGTTCTGGGTGCCTGTGACCATGTCCCCAAGAGAGATTAGCAGCTGACTCAGGAGAATGAGTGGAAGCAGACTGCCCTCCAGGAGTGGATGGGCACCACCCAGTCTGCTGAGGGCCTGAGTAGAACACAAAGGGAGGAAGTGTGAATTCTGTCTATCTGGCTGTGTGAGCTGGACATTGGTCTTCTCTCCTTAGACTGGAGCTTTTACTGTTGGCATTGCTGGTTCGCAGGCCTTCAGACTTGGACTAGAGCTTACGGCATTATACCTCTAGTTCTACCTTTGGAGTCTGACTAGAATTACATTATGGGCTCTCCTGGGTCTAAAGCTTGTGGACAGTGGACCATGGTTATGATCCTCAGCCTCCATAATCTTGTGAGCCAATTCTTTTTTTTTTTAATTTTTATTTATTTATGATAGTCACACACAGAGAGAGAGAGGCAGAGAGAGAGAGGCAGAGACACAGGCAGAGGGAGAAGCAGGCTCCATGCACCAGGAGCCCAACGTGGGATTTGATCTCGGGTCTCCAGGATCGCGCCCTGGGCCAAAGGCAGGCGCCAAACCGCTGCGCCACCCAGGGATCCTTTGTGAGCCAATTCTTCAATGTTTTAATATCTAGTGAATTTTAAAGTCATTTAATATGAATTAAAGCCTAACATTTAAATATAGAGGCTTATAGCTGTATTACTGTTTAGATACCATAATTGTTATTTTATTGTCTGTGGAGTCCCTACTTGGGAACATAACTTTAATTACAACATCATTCCCAATGGAGGAAAATGATTTACTACAAAATAAAATATGTGCTGCAAAATGTGACAAATGTTTCTACTGACAGGTTAGGACATCAGTCCTGAATTTCTGAAATACCTGAGTAAAGATCATTCCCTTCCCTGTTCTTCCTTCTTGAATAAACAAATGAAATTAGTAAAATCAGCAGAGAGTTAAGTAAAACAAACATTAAAAAAAAATTAATTCATGAAATACATTGCAGTATGGATGTATGTTTGAATATGCATAGAAAAAATATCTGGAAGGTTGCATATTAAATTGTTAACAGGTTTCCATGGGGTTGTGGAATTGGGTTAGGGTGAGGGAAGTGCTCTTAAATTTTAAATTCATTTGCTTCTGTTTTTTAAATTTTTACAATGAGAATCATCACTTTTATAATAAAATCATAACAGATATTTAAAAATAGTAACAATAAATAAAAAATATACATTGTAATCTTACGGCAGTGGCAGTGTGGAGAATCTAATCACAAGGCACTCTTTTCTACTAATACTGTGGTGGTAAATATAATTGTGGACAATTATCAGAGAAACAACATTAGAGAAGCAATTTTCTGCAGCATCTCAATTTAAATAGCCCCTTGGGGTTAAAAGCCCTTAAGCAGTATAGCCTTCAAGGTGGATATGCAAACCAAAAACAGGGCTGAACTCTTCCTGGAAGATCTACAGGAAAATAAGTCTGAAACTTTTAGGCAAAAGAAAAAGCTACACAGAAGTAACTTTGGAATGCTGAAGAAATTAACCAGAGGCCAGAAACTGGGGGTATGAGAACCACCCAGTCCAAACCCAAAACCAAATCACTGAAACCTTGGTAATCTATGGAGGTAGAACGAGGACATATACTGTACCCATTCATTTATCATTTTCCCCAGCTTTTCAATCTGCTCATTTTTTAAAAAGATTTTACTTATATATTCATGAGAGACATATATAGAGAGGCAGAGACACAGGCAGAGGGAGAAGCGGGCTCCCTGCGGGGAGCCTGATGTGGGACCCAATCCCACACCAATCCCTCAGATCACAACCTGAGCCAAAGCCAGATGCTCAACCACTGAGCCACCCAGGTTCCCCACCACCACCCCACCCCCCAGAGTATGTATTTAAATAGAAAGTTGAAGCTCACGGAGAACCCAAGACACTGCATTTTCTGGGTCTATCCTTAGGGCCCACTCAGTACTCAGCAGCTTGTCTCTCTTCTCCCTCCACCTTGTAAACAAAACCCAGGGCTCATAAACTCTGCAGGTCTGAAGCATTGTGACCAAGTCTCTTCCCAGCCAGTGTCTTCAGAGCACTGGTCAGTTTGGTACAGAGGGATGAGCAGTCTCTGATCTTCAAGGCCTCTAAATAATGGTGGATGGCAGTACTTTCTGATTTACAGTAGAATTCCTAAAAGTGGCCATAGTAGTAGTAGAGCTGATGTTTGTGATCATCAGTTATGTTCTCCAGTTGAAGGGCTTTCTGGAAGACTTCTTCAGCTTTGCTATCCTGGACTCCCTCAGCATACATGTTGGCCAGGTCTGTGTAAACAAATGCAAAGGTGGAGTCTTGTTGCACAGCTACTCTGAAATGAGAGAGCAACATTGTAAGAAGCCTATCCACTCTCCATTTATCCTCCCACGGGTCTGTTGCCCGTGGCCTTTGATTTGGATCATTTGTGCCCTCTGGTAAAGTCCCATCTGGTGATGCAGGAATGAAGACCTTGGTGTCACTTTCAAGACCTTTTTTCAAAAGTTCCAGAGCGTTGTCCCAGGAATTTTTTCTCCTGTAGAATTTGGCTGTGTAACAAAGGACGTAAGGTTGGGAAGATATCTGGTCCAGGATTTCTTCAATAAACCTTTCCACTTCAGCTTCTGCATGTACATCTGTGGGACCCAGGAAATTTAACAAAAATCCCCTACCCCTGGACAAGCAGAGCAGGACTAACTCCATTTTGTGCTACACCCGCCATCTCATGTAAAACCCCCCACATGACCTGCCTGTTGTTTAAGGCACTCCCTCACCCTAGTTTAGCTATTAAGCACACCCTTATCAGAAACCAGCACACATAGGAATGCGGGACCTCTGACCTTTAACCGCCAAGGAATGAAAACCCCTCTTTTGCCCGCCAAACCTGTGCACCAATTCTAACCAGAATAATAGGCTAGTTCAAATGGTCACTGTAGGGTGAATCCTAATTCAATTGGCCACCTGCGTGTGGACCGACATGACTGTGCAACTTTCTACGTATGTTACAATCTCATTGGCCACGGACCCCTATAACACTACTATGCTTCTTAGTCTCGGGGTCCAAGTCCCTGCTCTGCTGTATGGAGTATACTTGGACCCAAGCTCGAGCTTGTAAATAAACCCTCATGTGCTTGCATTGGCGTTGGCTCCTTGGTGGTTTCTCGGATTCGCAATCTTGGGCACAACACATCTTGGAACTTTGGCACAAGTCAGACCTTAATGTAGGCATTTGCTGGGTTCAGGGTGACAGCCTTCCTCCGTGGGCCCAAAGAAGAGCTTTGTGTAGGCCTGTGGTGGTCAGAATGGTCCAACCAATATATTGTGATGGCATAGCTGATGTTAAATTCTAGATCATCGGGTTCTGCTTCTAGAGCCTTCTCAAAAGCTGCTTTTGCCCTTTGGTAATACTTTCCTCCAAATTTCAAGAGTGCCCACCCTTTCTCACAATCAATCTCAGGCCTCTCCAATTCATAGTCAGAAGGACTGGACAGTTTCTTACAGACGGTCCCTATCTTGTCTAAATACTTCTGAACTTCCTTGAGCTGGTCCATGTGACAATACAGCCACACATAGTTTCCCCAAGTGACCAGATGTCGTACTTCCTTTTTGTCTGAGTGTTTTCTCTGCATTACGGCTTCTGCTCAGTCCAAATATTCCAGGGCATCTTCATTTGGCCTTTTAAGTGTTTCATGCAGGCCAATAGGTTATAAAGAGTAAATCAGGATTCTGTGGCGAAAAATTCAAGCTGCTGCCCAATTGTATCTTCCACATCAAACAGAATGTCTTAAGTAAATTCCATGCAAAGTGACATTCTAACTCCAGGATAGCCTTCAGGGGGTTCTTAGGAATTTCACTGTCAAATATAAAATCGTCTTTAAATTTTTGAAGAAATACGTCAATTTTTAAACCTTACACATTGTTCTCTGCTTAGCAACCAAACTGACTTTCTATTGGAATTTACAGTTGAAACACTAGGCCCCTATAACTTTGTAGTAGTTTCCTCTGTGTACAGCTATATCCAAGAGATTTTTTCATTAAGTTCTTGTTACTTATTGCAAAACAAGTCCTGGAAAGATGGCAGGGTATTGATTGCCTTTTGGCAGTCACTAACCCCCCAGTGCCACCAGTTTTTACAGAGGGAAATTTAAATGTTTTGTTCACTAGCCTGGAAAATTAAGAATCATAGATATATAAATAGTCAATAACAAACATAAAAATCCCATTTCTGCATGGTGAGTAGGAAGAGAGAGGGGAAGTGAAAAATAAGAAAAAGAAGTACACCAAAGGAGACCCAGAAGCCATACCAATATATCATTTTTTCAGAGGGAGGAAGAAAGGGAAGGAGGGAGAGAGTGAGGAAACCCCACAGGGAGAAAAGGCTCAGAAACAGACAGGAACCAGGTATATCAAGAGATGGGAAAGCATAAGTTTGAGATAGATAAGAAGAGTAACAGATTTCAAAGGAGATAGGAAAAAGACAAAAGGAGGCTGAGTAAGCTCAGTAGGTTTTGCTGTAAGTGCCACATCCTTCTGACCTCTGGGGTTGTGGGCAACTATTATGAACTTATCAGTGCCCTTAATACATTTACTCCACAAATATTTTGTGGAGTGAATATTACACACAAGCTCCCCTTGTGTGAGGCCCAATGTAATTTCTGCAGAACCCACTGGAAACATGATCTCTGAAACTAGATGAAGGAAAAAGGAAGGGACAGGAGATATTTCTTCATTATGGGCAGCCTTCTATGTGCAAGATCTTCTAAACAACCCTGGGGATGGAACCCTGATGGAGACACGGCCCTGCTCATATAGAGCCTATAAGTAAACGGGCAGTTAGAACTCAGCATTGCAGCCAAGGTCCATAGAATTGACTCAGGAAATGTATACAGCCCAGGGCTGTGGACATCTACAGCTTCCATTTGGTGAGGATCCCTTCTCTTGGATTTCATTTCTGGAACATCGTTTCCCTCCACTCTCAGTCCACATGATTTGACATGGGCTGTTCACCGTTCACTCCAGTCTGGCAAGGCACAAGGTATTCCAGCCATTCCTGGTCCCAGTGATTGATTCAGAGATAGTCCAATTGAAGTATTTTGCTGAAATGGGACTTTTGCTAGAGCTAAGTCTCTTCCTTCTAAAAATTTTAAACTAGTAGAATATAAGGTTGGATTTGCCAGTGGACAATCTTTCCAAACTTGGGGACAGCCTTCCTGAGAAGGAATCTAACAGAGTGGACAACAGAGCTTTGGCAGGAGAAGGACAGAATAGAATGCTCATGACAATGCCTTAACAGTCTTGCCTGGATCACCCTGTCTACCCCTGAACCTCTATTAACTTAAAGAAATAACTTGATTTAAGCGAGTTTGAATTAGGTTTCTACTGTCTGCAATGGACAAAATCCTGATTCATATTACTAGTTTTATTTGTTTTTTTTTGTTTTGTTGTTGGTGGTGAGGCAGTCAGGAAGCAGAAATGCAGACAATCCTCACCTCCTGGTGGTGGGGGTGGGGGGTCCTGGGAGGCGGCCTTCTGCCCAGGATGGGGAGCCCGGGCTGGCTGCCGAGCGGGGGCGGGGTAGGAGCTGCGGCGGGCACGAGGCGGGTGGGGGAGCTGGGGCGGGAGGGCGGCTGTGTGCGCCCAAGGGTAAGGAAACGACATAGTGACTCTGCGTCCGGACTAGGCGCGTCCCCTCCAGGAAACAGAAACTTCTGTAAGAGCGTGGAGAAGAGTCTGCGGAACCGAGGGTGGTTCGCTGTGGGATTTGCAGCGGGGCCTCTGGACGTGGGTCTGGGCATTCACCTAACTCGCCGACTATGCGTGCCACTCAATCGACCCTTTTTTTTTTTTTTTTTTTAAATAATAAAATGACAGGAGAGGTGCGCCTGGGTGGCTCAGTCATTTAGCCTCTGCCTTCCGTTCAGGCCATGCTCTTGGGGTCCTGGGATTGAGCCTGGGGCTCCCTGCTCAGTGGGGACTCTGCTTCATCCTCTCCTTCTGCCCCTTCCCCTGCTCGTGCGCCCACCCTCCCTCTCTCTCCCCAATAAATAGAATCTTAAAAAAAAAAAAAAGGAGGGACGCCTGGGTGGCTCAGGGGTTGAGGATTGAGTCTGCATCAGGCTCCCTGTGAGGAGCATGCTTCTCCTTTCTGTCTCTGCTTCTCTCTGTGTCCCTCATGAATAAATAAAAAAAAAATTTGTTTTTAAAAAGAAGGACAATAGATTGTTCTGCGTTATTTTTGTTGTAAGGGCTGCAGCGATGCTCTTTATATCTCTCTGCATCCTAAGCAGAAAGAAGTCCCTGCTTCCCATCTTGATTCAACAAACAACACAGGTGCGCTACTATACATCCCACCCATGTCATTATTCCCGTTGGGTAAAGTTAGAGAAAGTTTGGAGTCAAAATGAATATACATTTTAAAATTTAATGGCTGGGGATCCCTGGGTGGCGCAGCGGTTTAGCGCCTGCCTTTGGCCCAGGGCGCGATCCTGGAGATCCCGGTGCATGGAGCCTGCTTCTCCCTCTGCCTGTGTCTCTGCCTCTCTCTCTCTCTCACTGTGTGCCTATCATAAATAAATAAATAAATAAATAAATAAATAAATAAATAAATAAATAAATAAATAAATAAATAAATAAAATAAAATTTAATGGCTGTGTGCTGAAAGGCTTTGCTGAAAGATTTATACAACTATCTAGAGCTGTATAACACTGCTCGCCTTCTGTGCCCTTGCCAACTGTGCCTTGTTTAATACACTTTCTTAAAAAGATTTTATTTTATTCATGAGAGACACACAGAGAAAGGCAGAGACACAGGCAGAGGAAGAAGCAGGCTCACCGAGGGAAGCCCAAAGTGGGACTCCATCCCGGAATCTGGGATCATGCCCTGAGCCAAAGGCAGGTGCTCAACCACTGAGCCACCCAGGTGTTCCATTTAATATGCTTCTAATGAAGATAGAGGTGGTGTTGAGAGTCTAAGCAGAAAATGCCAAATACCCATATGCTAAAATTTTTGTCCCCTTCAACTTTGATCATTCATTCATTGATTCAACAGAGTATATTGAACTGCTAAGAGCCAAGTGTTGTGCCAAACACCGGCAATATAGCAATGAGAAATGTTTTCATGGAATTAATTTCTAGAGGGAGTAGATAAAAATAATAAAGATCAGATAAAGCATTGTGCGGCAGATGGTGCTGTGGGGAAAAAGCATGGTCAGGGTTACAGTGCAGGGTGTTTTCCATTATTAATATGCTGAGGAGGATAGTTTTCACTGAGTAAATGGCATTTGAGTAAAGATCTGAAGCAGGTGAAGGAGTGAGCACTGAGGTTATAGGGCCAGGGAAGGAAGTTCAGGTAGGGGAAGGACGAGGTACAAACCCCAGGAGGTAGGAGTATACTTGCCCTACGGGGATGGCATAGTTGGAGTGGCCTTAAGAGCAGGGAAAAAGTCATAAGAAAGGAGACCAGAGAGGTAATATCATAGTCCTGAAGGCTATTGTAATGTTTAACTTAAGCAGGAAGCCATTTTAGAAAAGGTACTGAACAGTTTGTTGTGGGTGAGGGTAAATCCAGAATTTTCTCCTTACCAAAGATATAGAAAAATCCAATAGCACCCCAGGGCTTGAAAAAGTTTTCAGTGTGTTGATTATGTTTTCTGCCCATTCCTACTTCTTCCCTTCCTTTCTCTTAACCATATCTGGGCCAAGAGATTGTCTTTGCTTATTAAGGTTTAGATGGATAGCTACTAAATAATCAGAGGTGAACATAAAAGGAAAAAAAATCCTGGTTATCTACTTATATTGTTTAAGAATTCGAATTCAGAAAGACAAAAACCATCTGTAAAAATTTTAAAAGAAGATACCTTTTCAGGATTGAGAAGAAACAAAAGCCTGGCTGTTGAGTGGGTATTGAACATGCCAAAATTACTAGATGGAATTTGAATATTGATCTTTTTTCACAGACTATTAGATTGGGTGAGTTCTTGGAAAGATCAGTAGTGCATTGTCTTTCAAATTCTAATCAATATGTAAAACATAGCAACTAGGCACAAAGGGAGATAGAAAGTGAAACATGGCAGTTGATCTAAATTCTGCTTCGGAAACTATTCTAAGCGATGGGTATAGGGCAGAAATTCTCAACTTTGGCACTATTGACATTTGGGCTGAATAATTCTGCATTGTGGGGAGCAACCCAACGTGAGATATCAAAGCAGCGTCCTTCCACCCCCACTAGATGTAGTGGCATCCTGCAACTGTGACAAACAAAATCAGACATTGCCAAAAGCAACTTTCTCTCTCTCAGGGGCAAGGTTCTCTTCTTCCCTCACACCCTCCCTCCTTGAGAATCAGTGCTATAAGTAATACCCTCGTGTGTTTGAATTCATTTGTGTTAGTCCTCACAACACAGCCTGTGAGAGACAGGAGCTGGATTTCAGGTAGGAGAGGGAGAGTTGAACAGAGGCGAAGAGCAGTTGAGGATGGTCCTAGAACTCACAAGGACACCTAGGTGAAATGGTGGCTAGCCAGGGGAATGTCAGAGAAGACCTGCTCCCTTCAACGTGGGATTCCAGAGTGGAGGCAGCTGTTATCACATTTGGTCTGGTTAAGGACAAGCCACAGAGCTGTGGATTCAGACTGAGGGTAGGTCACTCAAGCTGGGGCAGGCTAGAGGAAGGGGCCTTCCTTCCCAATGCAGGCACCATGAGAATGGAGATGTCGATGGCCAAGGAGGGTCCCCAAGGAACTGGAGCTTGCAGGGGTATGCAGAGAGCAGTTAGCAAAGATCTGGCTTCAAGTATTAACAGCAGTGAATGGCAGGAGCTGTGGCCCAGCCTGATTTAGGGGACACAAGAGACATTTCCTAGGTACTTGGAGAAATTTTTTAGTGGTGGGAGCTCTAAGTAAGGGCACCATCTGAGGTTCTGCCAGTCATTTCCATAGCAAGCTCCTGGAAGTCAGCTGTCAATTTAAAGAGATTTCTTGGTAATGCCTTGGAGATGGTCATGTGTAAGCTTGGCAATAGTGTTTTCAATACCAAAAAGCATCTGTTTTTTACAGATTTGCTGCTTGTTGTCTTTCTCTACAAACATCCAGGTTGTTGAAAAGGTTAGAGCTACTGAGCCCTGAGGGTGCAGAAGCCTGTTTCAGAGAGGGCAGAGATGGGTTAGAGAGATGGTATTAAGTTGTAAGACACTCCAATCACCATGGTCTCTGCAGATCATCAAACACACCTCACAAAACACAATCCATAATCCAGAGATTTATTTTGCATACATGAGCTCTGTTTTCTGGTGACAAATGATGGGTAGCCATACCTGGGAAGAGTTGCCTAGCTGAGAGTCAACCAATGATCCAACAATTATTTACCTTCAATATTTCTCACTCTGAGAGAGTTGGCAGTGATCAGATTCATTTTAGCACCACCTGGCCTCCTTCCCCAAACATAAGTATTATGAGATGCCATTTTGTTCGATCTAATATATCTCTGGTTTTAGTTACAAGTGAGTAGGGAAGATTGCATCTATGTACCTCTGATCCCTTCAATGATAAAAAGTTTGGTCCCTTCAATTCCTATAGACAAGTCTATGCCAGCCATCAGCCCAGAGTCACTACCAGAGAAATCTACATGACAAACATTATTAACTCGCTCTTATTTTCCATTAATCTCTCCCACATATTTACCTTCCTAGAGTTTGCCACATAGAAACTCAAGGTTCCCTTCCTTTTTTTTCTTTTAGATTTTATTTATTTATTCATGAGAGATACAGAGAGAGAGTCAGAAGCACAGGCAGAGTTCTTCCTCTGAAGAAGCAGTTTCCCTGCGGGGAGCTTGATGCGGGGAGCTTGATGTGGGACTCCATCCCAGGACCCCAGGATCATGCCCTGAGCCAAAGACAGACACTCAACCACTGAGCCACCCAGGGGTCCCCCCTTCCTTTTCTTATACCTTCTCTAAATGTAATATTAATTTCTATGTAAGTCCAAGTTCTAACCACCCCTTGAGTTACTCATTACAGGGCACTCCCATGTGTATGTGCGATGCATGTGTTAATAAGCCTCTGTTTTTCTCTTGTTAATCTGTCCATGTCAGTCTAATCATGGGGTCCTGGCCAGTGAACCTATGATGGGTAGAGTAAAAAGAGTTTTTCCTCCCCTATATCACCACATTCATTATCTAATGCTGAAAACTATTTATTGGTGAAATGAATTAAGCATTTATTTTATGAAAGTCCAATGCTTCATTTGCTACAAATCTACTCAAAAAACTGTTTTTCTACTATATAACATTCATAGAGAAATGCTTCTTCTCACTCTCACACACAGAGATGTATATATTTTGTTTCACTATTTTCTGAATACAACCAATATTTTATCAGGTTTGAGTATAATTGTTAAAAATTTATATTGCTATGGTGGATTACTAAATATGTTTCTTAAAGTAGCAAGCTGAAAAAATGATTAGATGATTAGAGTTGACATGTTTACCTAAAATCAAATAAAATGTGAACGTGGTTTATATTTCCACACCTAGGAATCCTGTCCCAGTATTCTCAAAGTCAGCAGCCAGCCGCAGGGCCTGCTCATAGTACTCCAGGGCTTTGTTCAATTCTCCTTTGACTTTGTAGATGAACCCAAGAATGCTCAAACTTTCTACATCCAATGCATTTCTACTAAGTTTCCTTACAGCCAGTTTCTCCAAAGCATTAATACTTTTTTCCCTTGTCAATGACATCTTTTCTATTTTTACTGCTTTTAAATATTGGATAATTGCCTTGACCTCAGATTTCTTTTGATATTCCTGAAATTGACCATAGTGGAAATGTATCTTTTGTAGTTTTTCTTCATCAAGGGATATCGAGGAGAACACTTTTTGATAAGTGTCTTCAGCTTTTCTGTAGTCGCCAGCCTCTATATACATACTTGCCAGGTGTATATAAGCAATGTCAAATGTGGGCTTTTGTTCCAGAGCAAGTTGAAAATGAAATATGGCTAATCTTACCATCTTGTCAACATTTTCTCTATCCTGACCTCTGCACTGCCAGTTTGCAGCTCTCTTTATTTTGATCGTGAATGCCTTGTAGCAAAGCCCTATCTGGTGATGCAGGAAGGCAGAGGAGGGTGTTGCCTGTTGGGCCATTTTTAGGAGCTGAAGAGCTTTATCCAGACAGCCTTTCCTACGGTAAAACTTGCCAGCATATCGAAAGACATAGGTCTGGGAGGATGTGTTGTTCAGTGCTTCCTCAATGTACTTTTCTCCGTCAGCTTCTTGTCCCAGGTCCTGAAGTTTCAGGGCAAGGAGAACCTTAATATACACATCTTCTGGATTTAGCCTGATGGCCTCTTTTAGGGGCTGCAGGCAGAATGCCTCACTAGTCTCTGTAGCCATGTTAAGGCTGTCTAGGCGGTACATGGTGATTGCATACCCGGTGCTGAATTCAGGGTTTTCAGGGTCCTCTGCCAGAGCCTTCTCAAAGCAGGCCTTGGCCCGTTCATAGTTCTTCCTTCCACATTTCAGCAAGGCCCAGCCCTCCTCGCCGTCCATCTGGGGACACTCCATCCTATAGCAGGAGGGAGCTGCAAACTTCATGCAAGTGTTTTCCACCTTGTCCAGGTAAGCCTGGGCCTCTGCCAGTCTGCCCATGTGGTAATACAGCCAGGCATAGTTGCCCCATGTGACCAGACTTCTCACATCTGATTGGATGTCATGTTCCTGCTGGATTAGGTCCTCGGCTTCCTTCAGGCTTTCCAGGGCTTCCTGGTTTTGGCCCTTCAGATGTTTCACATAGGCCAGTAGGTTGTGGATTCCTGCCTTGTATTTGGTGTCTAGGAACTCAATCTCATCCAAGATCCTGTTTTCTAAATCAGGCATTTCAGTGTCTTCAAATAGCAGCTCCCATGTAAAGTGACATCTTAGCTGGTCCAGCTTATCTTTGATCTCATCCATATTCTTACTATAAAAATGAAAACAGATTTTCTTTGTTGAATGAGGAACAACCCACAGAAAGAAGCAGATAAAAGCACCTCCTTTTTTAGAACTGAGCCTTGGATAGGCACACATGCTTTGATTTTCCTTAAAGTCCTTAAGATCTACACGGATTTTGAATCACTTTTCTCAGTCCCATACACCGGCTTCCCCACTTTCCCCCAAGTCACCCCTCTGTGCCTCAGTCTCATCTGTAAGATGGGGATAGTGATAGACTCACCACACTGGAGTCTGGAGTTGGGTGAAAATAAATAAGCCTGTTTCTGTAAAGCTCTTAGAACATACATATTAGATGCTATAAGAGTGTCCTGTGTTCCTGTATCTGTAATCAGGTCAGAAATGTGGAACCTTAGGAAATATTATTCATTTCAGGACCTTAGTCTGTAGCTTTTGCAACAAATTAAGACCACCTAAAGGAGATGATATTTGTACAACCAAGTGTTTTCCCCTACTTATGATTTGGAAATAGTTGTAGATTCACTGATATTTGCAGATATTTGCACAGAGGTCCAGTTTAAGTTTCCCTCAGTGATTATACCTTACAGAATGACAGTTCAGTAATGTCAATGCTGACATTGGGACAAGATGTGTCAATTCTGTGTCATTTCATCATGGGAGTAAATCCATGGAACCATCACCTCAATCAAGATGCAGAACTACTTTATCATCGCAAACATCTCCCTCACACTTTTCCTTCAGAATCACACCTGTGGCCCTCCCTGCTCCTCAGCAAACATCTCTAGCCTCTGTTAACTTGTTTTCATCACTATAATTCTTGTCACTTCAAGAAAGTGGTATACCGGAATGATAAAGTATGTGACATTTTGAGATTGCCTCTTTCTCACTCATCACAATGCTCCTGACAACCATTCAAGCTGTTGAGTGTATCAATGGTTCATTGCTTTTTACTGGGGAATAATATTCCATGGCATGGCTGTGCACAGCCATATATTGAAATTCCATAGCTAGCATCACTCTCAATGGTGATAAACTGAAAGCTTCTCCATTAAAATCAGGAATAAGGGGATCCCTGGGTGGCTCACCAGTTTAGCGCCTGCCTCAGGCCCAGGGCGTGATCCTGGAGACCTGGGATCAAGTCCCATGTCAGGCTCCCTGCATGGAGCCTGCTTTTCCCTCTGCCTGTGTCTGTGCCTCTCTCTCTCTGTGTGTCTCTCATGAATAAATAAATAAAATCTTAAAAAAAATAAAATAAAATCAGGAATAAGGCAAGGATGCTCATGTTTGCCACTTCTCTTCAACATAGGACTGGAAATCCTAGCTGGAGCAATTGATCAAGAAAAGAAATAAAACACATTCTAAGTTGAAAAGGAGGAAGTAAAATGAATCTGTTTACAAATGTTATGATTTTGTGCATAGAACATCGTAAACATTCCACAGAAAAACTGTTAGAACTACGAAATGATTTCAGCAGAATTGCAAAATCAACATGTAAAAATCATTTGTATTTCTAACAATGAAAAATCTAAAAAGCAATTCCTTAAATATAGCATCAAAAGGAATAAAATCCTTAAGAATAAAGTCAACTGAGGAGGTGAAAGTTTTGTACATAGGAAACTACAGATCATTGCTGAAAAAAGTTAAGAAAAAAAAATAAAGTAAAGGGCATCCTATGTTCATGGCCTGGAAGCTTTAATATTGTTCAGATGTCAAGGCCATCCAAAGCAATCTACAGATTACGTGCAGTTGCTATCAACATCTCAATGGTAGGAACCATTTCTTGTAGGAACGAAAAATCCATCTAAAATTCTGATAGAATCTCAAGGGGTCTCGAAAAACCAAAATGATCTTGAAAAGGAACTAAGTTGGAGGTCTCATACTTTTGGATTTCAAAACTTACTACAAAGCTACCAATAATGCAAACAGTGTAGTATAGGGATAAAGACAGACATATTGATTAGTGGAACAGAATAGAGAGCCTAGAAATAAACACTCGCATATCTGGTTGCATTAGCTTCTAGGGCTACCATAATGATGTATCACAGATTTGGTGGCTTAAGCAGAGGACATTTAATTTCTCACAGTTGGAGGCTGTAAGTCCTGAATCGAGGTGCCCACTGATCTGTTTCCTGATAAGGGCCCTTGCTGGCACCCCATGACTTTTACTCTGTGGAGCACAGATTGAGAATGAGTTCACTTCCTCTGCTTTCAAGGATATCAGCCAGCCCTTTCAGAGAAAACCCCACCCTTATGACCTCAGTTAACCCTTAGGACTTCCTTATAGGCTCTAACTCTAAATACAGTCACAGCAGGAGTAAGAGATTCCACAGATGACTAGGGGACACAATTAAGTCAATAACAGAGGCCAAATGATTTTTGACACATGTGCCAAGACCATTTAGTGGGGAAAGGTGTTTCAACAAATGGTGTTTGGGGGTGCCTGCATGGCTCAGTCAGTTAAGCATCTGCCTTCAGCTAGGTCATGATCTCAGGGTCCCAGGGATCGAGCCCCAAATCGCACTCTCTGCTCATCTAAGAGTCTGCTTGAGATTCTCTCTCTCTCCATGTCCCTCTACCCCTCCCTCTACTCACACACTCTTTCTCTCTCTCAAATAAATAATCAATCAATCTTTAATTAAAAAAAACACAACTGACTGAAAAATGGGCAAAAGACAGATATGTCTCCATTAAAGATACACAGATGGCTTCAAGCACATGCAAGATCCTCAACATCACCAATCGCTAATGAAATGCAAAGTGGAAACCTAATGAGCTACTGGGTATGAATGAGCTAATGGGTATGGAACCCATTAGGATGGCTACTAACAGCAAAACAGAAAAAACAAGTGTTGACGAGGATGTGGAAAAATTAGAACTGTTACGCATTAGTACTGGGAATGTAAAATGGGGTAGTTGCTATGTAGCATGGTGATGACTCTTCAAAAAATTAAATAGAATTGTTATATGATTTAGCAGTGCCACTTTGGGGTATATACCCCAAATAAATGAAAGCAGAGACTCGAACAGATATTTACATACTTCTATTCATAGCAGCATTGTTCATAATAGTCAAAAGGTGGGAGCAACCCAAATGGCAAAGGGATGAATGGATACACAACGTGGAATATGCATACCATGGAATATTATTCAGCCCGAACATGGAAGGACATTTTCACCCCTGCTACAACATGACAACATGGATGAACCTTGAAGACTATGCTGAATGAAATAAGGCAGCCACAAAACATCAATTCTTGCATGCTTCCTTTTAGATGAGAATCCACAGTAGGCAAATCCCTAGAGAGAAAGCAGACTAATGGTTGCCGGAGCCTGGGTGAAGGATGAGTGGAGAGTGACTGCTATAAGGGCCGGGCTGTCTTCTCAGAGTGATGGCAATATTCTTGAAGTAGATACTGGCAATGGTTGGATAGCATTGTGAATGTACTAAATTCCATGAAATTGTATACTTGAAAGTAGTTAAAATGGCTAATTTTATCATACATATATGTTATCACAATAAAATATCATACTGCTAACCTGAACAGAAATTCTAAAAATGATATATTTTTTTTCCTCTAGTACTTGTTGAAATAAACACAAAAGCATTAAAACAAAAACTAATTAGTATGCAGTCTGAAATGATCTCATGAACTCCCCACTGGTATACTTTAAGAAACATTGGCTTTGGGCACCTGTTGGGCTCAGTCAGTTAAGTGTCTGACTCTTGGTTTGGGCTCAGGTCATGATCTAGGTCCTGGGATGGAGCCCTATGCTGGGCTCCACACTCCACTGGGAGTCTACTTGAGATTATCTCTTGCTCTCTGCCCCTCCCCCCACCTCTCTAATATAAACAAATCTTTAAAAAATAAAGAAACATTGGTTTAAAGGTTAAATAAAGCATCACTCAATAGAGACTCTGGCTCATGTGTCAGCTCTTTATTTACTATTTGTGTGATCCCTAATGTTTCTAAATCTAAGATTCACTATTGCAAAATCAGTATGATTTGAGTACCTGCCTCATTGCTGTCTTTTAAGGGTTAACTATAAGAATTTACACAATACTTTTAGAAGCCAGGCTGGCATTCAATAAGCATTGAGGAAGTGATAGCTACTTTTATAAGATGATTATTATTAATTATTGTTTTCTTTATCAGTGATAAACCATTCCATCTGTCTATGGACCAGGGAGGAGGGTTGATCATAGGTGTGTAATTATGCATTTTCTGGGACTTTTGTCCCTTCAAAATTTTGTCCACTGGAGCACCGGGGGTAAATTTGAAAGTCAATATTAATTAGTTGTTTTTCAGTCTGTTGATATCAAGGGTGGTTTCAATCAAGATTCAGTTTAGACAATATAGAAATTCCCACATTAGGGCCCCTAGTTAAGGAAGATGTGGATGTTCCCAAGTGCATGACTCTGGCCAAGCCCGGCGGCCAAGAGGATATCAAGATCTGCAGACCCCTGGCTTCCCTAGGGGAGAAGTAATCTGCTAATCTTACATCCAGTCAGATTGGGAAGACCTGACATGGGCGCCCAGTGGTAGAGACAGTGAGACCAGAAGCCTACAGAGAAAGGTCTTGTTGTCCTTGTTGGCAGTGAGCTTCTGCCACCACATTTTCCTCAAGAATCTGAGAGAACCCAGTACTGTGGCTCCTCCAGCTCTATGGGTCCCACTTTTCCCCCACAGTGAAGAGTCAGCAAAAAGCAAAGTCTCCTTCTAGACCAATGTCCATTCATTCCCCAGGTCAGACAGGAAATTTAGGGAAAAGAATGTCAGAGACTGGGGGTCATTTTCTCCCTTCCTAGAAAACTCTTTTCCTGCATCCCTCTGCTTCTTTGGGCTTTATTCTGAGGTCAGCTTCCTCAGGCTGATGCTAACAAAAATGAAAATGCGTGAATTAATGAACACTCCATCCATAAGCAGGTGCTCAAATTGAAGAGTAAGGAAACTTGACATCACTGAAACTAAGTCTCTTGAGGTAGTATTGTTTAACATTTTTTCCAAAACTTTAGACAGAAAGGTAGAGAGGTAGAGAAATCCTTACCTCATGGCTGCTGTGAATTAGACAGCGGTTCTGCAGTGTTTTGCTGAGCTGATGGGCTCCTCTGAGATCCAGCCAGTCTGGAGGATGTGCAAAGGACTTGGCCCCAACAAAGGGGTTTATAAGAGAAAGAGTTAATGATGTAACCTATGGGCGTGTTTTTACCAAGTTAAACTGGAAACCAAGATAAAAACGAAAGTGGAAACTGAAACTAGTTAGCAAGGTTCCAGCTTGAGGAAAATGAAACAGGGATTGCTTTCTGTGTTCCCTTTGGGAGACTGTTAAGAGGCTGGTGAAAGCAGTTTCACTGATGGGCTACTTCCTTTCTCAGGCTCTGAATGACCTCACGGAGAGCTGGTGATGGGGTGTTGCCAGGTGTCCAGAGTCCACTGAGCTTGGAGCCAGTGCTGGTGAATACTGGCTTGTGTGAACTTGCCAAGCTCAAGCCCCAGATTTGTGCTTCTGTTTGCTCATCTGGAAACAGAAGGTGTTCCTTTCATAAATAAAATGATGCATATATTTCTAAACTGGAGTCTGAACCCAGATTTGCTGCTAATATCTGAGAAGTTGTGTTTCACTAATTCTTCTTTGCCTTTGTCTTGCATACACTTCCTGAGAATGAGCTTTGCGCAGTGGCAGTATCGTAGCCAATGAGGTTAATCTGAGGCACGATTATTGCTAACTGAAACCCTTCCTGAGAATGGCCAATGACAGTAAGAGCCTATAACCTCTTCCTTGTTCACTGGCACAGAGAAAAAGGCTGTGCTAGCATCTTGAGACTTCAAACAGAACACGTTATAGGCTTTAATGACAGTGCTTTTAATGCTCTCTATGCTAGTGGTCTAAAGTGTTCTTGTTTGTCAGATATGACTCTCATAGATGTGCAGGAGCACTGTCCAGTTCCCTAGATGCCAGTGGCCCTGTTTAATCGGCTTAAAGAATAGTAAGGGCTGGGGTGCTTTGGTGGTGTAGTCGGGTAAGCAACTGACTCTTGGTTTTGGCCAAGGTCGTGATCTCAGTGTGGTGAGATTGAGTCCCATATCAGGCTCCAAGCTCTCAGGGAATCTGCTTGAGATTCTCTTTCCTTCCTCTGGCCCTCCTGCTCACGTTCTCTCGCTCTCTCACAAAATAAATAAATATATAAATAAAGAAATCTTTTTTAAAAAGAACATGAAGTACTTATATAGATTTAGTATTTATAACAATTCTCAAAATTATAATAGCAACTATTTCAAATAAGTTTCAAGATCACATGCCCTAGGTTAATCTTTAATAAATAAAAGTTAATTGAAGTGTGTTGGTTTAATTAAAACAGGCATGTTTGCAGAGTTACCAGCATTAGATGTAATCCAGATAAGCAACTTTTTCTACCTGGATTTTATTAATCATATAAGATCTTGTTACCTCTGTTATAGAATTTGTCTTAATTTTTACTTAATTTTTACAGGGAGACTAAATATATATTCTCTCTGTATATGTCTATTTTCTTTTGGTTTTTAATTTTTACTGAGAGAATGTATATCTATAGACTTTCTATATATTTTGGATTTTAATTTTTATAGAGATTGTGTATATATATAGATTATATATTTTGGTTTTTAATTTTTACAGATTATATATAGAGAGATATATTTTACACTTTATATATATTTAGGCCTGTTAATAAACAGGTTTTATGCCAAAAGAGGACAAAATAGGACAGCTGTTTAATGTTTTGTGAAATGTTCATAAGTCATCTAAATATAATTATGAAGAACAAGTGAATTAAAGAGATGTGTAAGTAAGATAAAGTTTATAAATAAACTTTCCAGCAATAGTAATGTCTTCAGAAATAGTGTTCCCAAATCTTTTTGGTGACTTAAAACTTTGGAGGTTTGCTGAGTTAAATTAGATGATGGCTAGCCATTAAATATTTAGGTCATTTCCTAATAAGATAATACACTGAGACATTGCTAAGCATTAGTTTATTTGCTCTTGACTTAATTTTTACAGGGAGACTAAATATATATTCTCTCTGCATATAAGTCTATTTTCTTTTGGATTTGATTTTTACTGAGAGATTGTATATCTATAGATTTTCTATATATTTTGAATTTTAATTTTTATAGAGATTGTGTATATATAGACTATATATTTTGGTTTTTAATTTTTACAGACAGATTATATATAGATATATTATACACTTTATATATATTTAGGCCTGTTAATAAACAGGTTTTATTGCAAAAGGATTAAAATTATTATAAGGAGGACTAAGCTTCTGGAAATTATGAAATGTGTTTATAAATTTTCCAGGCCACAATTGCTGCTTTCTTAGTTTACACTAGGAAATAGGAATTCTAAGAGTTCAAAAATCTAATTAGTAGATGTAAAAATAAAACTACTGAAAACAACATTTTCTTGGGTTATGGTCTGTTCTTTATTTTTTTAATTTTATTTATTTGAGAGACAGAGAGAGAGAGCTCGGGTGAGCAGGAGCAAGGGCAGAGGGAGCGGGAGAGAGAGAACCTCTAGCAGACTCTATACTGAGCAGAGACTCCGATGACTTGAGCTGAAATCAAAAGTCGGATGCTTAACTGACTGAGCCATCCAAGTGCCCCATATGTCTGCTCTTAATAAGAAACTGTAAGCAAAGTTTCTTTATTGCTAAGGTAATCTACCTGGGAAGCAAAGATTCTGTTTCATCTTTATCACATCATCGATTACTTTGAAAAACTTAAGTCTTCTCTCCTCAAAAAGAGCTAAGGCTTTTGTAACTATATCATTTTCTGTATTTGTCTTTGAAATCCTTTTGTTGCCTTGATTAAATTGATAACTAAGTATGTTTCATAATTTTCTGTGGTCCTATTTAGCCAAGTGTCCAAAACTTCTGATATGCTTTATAAATCTCCCCAAATTAAATTATAAATAAAGTCTTTTTGACCTGGAAGAAACTTTGGGATTTTTTTTTCAGGATGGTCCCTGGAACATTACAAAGATCTATTAAATTAATTAGTCTTATCTGATACGTTAAATTAAATGGGTTAAATAAAGAGTAATCCTGGGGTACCTGGGTGGCTCAATTCATTAAACATGTGACTCTTGATTAAGGTCAGGTATTGATCTCAGGATCATGAGTTCAGGTCATGCATTGGGCTCCACACTGGGCATAGATCCTACTTAAAAAGAAAAAGTAATGCTAAACCTTCTTTATGTTATATCTATACGTGTATGTTAAATGTAAATTATAGAAATTTCTAACATTCTAAATGAGACTAAATGAGACTTATTCTCTCATTTAACTGTATCAGGACACTCAGTGTACCTTGCCTTGCTTCCTTTGATCCATAGCTGATACAACAGGGATATGCTTCAATTTCACAACAGCCTAATCAAATTTGTAGAGGATAGTCCTACTTTGGTGGAATAGCCTTCCCACAGTGTGCTCCCAGGAGACAAAAACATTGAAATCATAGCTTCCAACCTGGACATGTGGTTATTGGAAAAAATATCTTCACAAAGACTTCACCCTGCCCCCTCTAGTGCCACAAAATCATGGCTTCATGTTTCTCATTCTAAAAAGACTGCATCATCCAACTGGATGACCAAATCAATTGAAAACCTTAAACTGGGGCACCTGGGGGGCTCAGTGGTTGAGCTTCTGCCTTTCTCAGGGTGTGATCCCAGGGTTCTGGGATTGAGTCCTACATCGGGCTACCTGGATGGAGCCTGCTTCTCCCTCTGTCTATGTCTCTGCCTCTCTCTGTGTCTCTCATGAATAAATAAATAAAATCTTAAAAAAAAAAAAGAAAAGAAAACCTCAAATTGACCACATCCCAGAAAAAGAAGCAGATGACATCTAAATATACTTTCCCAAGAGTCAGGACCAAACCAGTATAATAACTCTTTCATAACTGTCAAAATTTAATGGAAATTCCTAAACTCACTGAGATGAGACTATTTTTCTTTGTGTAGGAATTCTTATGATTTTTGCTGTTTTACTCTCAGTAGGACTTCTTCACTGGTGGTAACCAAATCTTAGAGGCTTCTGTATACCTATTGTTCTTTCCCTGTCTTTACATATATCCAACCCTCCTCCCATGGCCCTCCATCCTCAAGCTTGCCAACTCAATGTAACTTGTGGGCCACTCCCCAAAACTGACCTCTGGCTTCAGTGCACCCTTCCTTTATTGCCTGTTATATTACTCTATAAATATGTCAACATGTCTGGTTTGATGTATGCACTTAAGGGTTGTGTTTCTGTGTGTGAATATGATCACCAGTCTTGGCCTTAGGAATGTCTTGATAGCTGAAAAGGCCTCGGTGGCACATGTTTTTCTTGTTTTGTTTTTTTGTTGTTGTTATTGTTTATTTGGCATTTGCTATCCTAGCTTTCTCAAAATGGCTACAACCACTACTCCTGAATCTCAAGAAGGAGAAGGGAAGGGCCTTATCAGTAGTAGATGATTACACTGATGAGGATCTTTTTTAATATGAAGACAACAGTTGTGGTCATACCGCAGTCTGTGACCTTCCTGCCAGATATTCTGGAGATCAGCTTAACCAATACCTTGGAATCATAAATTCATGACTTGGAATACACATGGCAGACTTAGAAGCTCTGATGAAAAACCTTCCCAGAACTGTTAACAGAAGAGCTCACTCCACCACCTGAACCATTAAGACCCAACAAAAATCTCTAGATTCCTGAGCCCACATGGTCCTCAGTTATAGAATAGCATTAGACTGTTTAATGTAGTTCAAGAAAGGGTCTGTGCTGTTGCTAACACCTCATGTTGTACATGGATAAACACTTCTTCACAGGTGGAAGTAGAACCCCTACATTAGTCAGATGAGTTAAATCCTTAAAGAGACATTCACACTTTACTTCCAAATGATTTTATTTTAATTTCTCCTATTTTTAGCTGGCTTCCTACTGGACTCAGAACTCTCTTATGCTCAGGATTGCAAATTTTTGTGCTGTTAATCATATGTATGCCCTATTCAGCATCTTCAAACTATTTGTGTCATGCATTTATTTCTTTTTGCCGTTTCTTCCCAAAATGTGATGGTAATTCAGAGACTGGAAATGATTGACCAAGCCTTGCCACCTGAGCAACTTAGCTCATCTAGTCTGCTAATACATCTGGCTAAGGACAATGCCCAAGATTCACTTCCCTGAGCCTCCCTGTTGCTCCAGTGTGGCCAATATCTTAGCACAACAACTGGCATACACTTCTTTTTCTCCTATGTGGGACATGCCATACCCTAAATGAAACTTCCTGTGATGGAGGATTCAAAACATAAAATTAATCATCAATGTTTTCAGAAAATTTATTGACCATGGGTACTTTCTGAAGAAAGATCTTTTTTTTTTAAGGATTTTATTTATTCATTTGAGAGAGAGAGACAGAGAGAGAGACAGAGAGAGAGAGAATGTGCACAAGCAGGGGGGAGGGGCACAGGGTGAAGCAGACTCCCCACTGAGCAGGGAGGCCAAGGCAGGACTTGATCCCAGGACCCTGAGATTATGACCTGAGCTGAAGGCAGATGCTTCACTAACTGAGGCACCCAGGTGCCCCTGAAGAAAGATCTTGATCAAAAGGGGGAAATGTGAACAGTGACCAAATAGAATTATAATTGCTAGGGGTCCTCAACTAGAGCTCCGTTAGGGAAATAGAGCTTTGTTTGTTATACAGCCTCAGCTTGAAATTTGTTAAGAGAAGGGGCACCTGGGTGGCTCAATCGCTTAAGCATCTGCTCAGGTCATGATCCTGGGTTCCCAGAATTGAGCTCCACAATGGGCTTCCTGCTCAGTAGGGAGTCTGCTTCTCCCTCTCCCTCTGCCCCTTCCCCTGCTCCTGCATGTGCTCTCTCTCTCTCTCATAAATAAATAAATCTTAAAAAAAAAAGAAATTTGTTTAAAGGAGACAATTAGACTTACTTCTTGGAAAGCTGAATCTGAGGCATGTCAGGCCTGTAACATAGGTATTTGGTACCGTTGTCAGCCATGTTTTTACATGTGGCCTGAAAATAATAAAAACAGAAGAAGCATATTGAGAGAGAACAGTAAGTGGTTGAGATGAGAGACTAGAAAACTGAGGTGAGAGACAGAAGATTCTTTTTCGTCCACAGCTTCACCATCAGGAATCAAGGGGTAAGGACTGCGTGCAGTGCCTTATGGGGTTTCCAGGTGAGTACAGAATTGGATAAAACCAAATTACCAATGTCGGTGGACCTGGCACCATTCTGAAGGGTGTTCCCAGTAGTGTAAAGACTCAGTGACTGGCCAGTGTTTGGACCCATTCAGTCCTGGCCCATCATGAAGGTTGGTGGCTGGATTCTGGATGGCTGTGCAGGAAAGGAAGGATGGGCACGTCAGCTTGCTGCGGTGGCTTCCTTGTGCGTGGTACTTCCCTCAAGCCCAAAGTGGGGGCAAAATCAATGACTGCACCCTATCTGCTTCCCCTACCCTTCCTGTTCAGCCAGGGACACAGTAGCTCAGAGGCCCGAGCACTGTGCACCCCATCGCCCCCCATGGCTGCATAGGCTTCTGGATGGCATCAGCAGCCCCCCTTCATGGCCTAATCCAAACCATACCCCTCTTTACCCTTACACCTGACCCTGTGATGGTTGGGACAGGCATCTCCTTTCTCTACTTACTGTCAAGGTTAGCAGTAACATGTTACCAAGGCAGCTTGTCCTGGGCTGAGAGGTGAAAGGGATGGGGTTTGCTCATGGATCCCCTCAGTCCTTAATGAGTGCAGGAGAGAAAAACCATCCTCTTCTCCCCTCTCACACCACGAGGTCCAGGGCTGAGAGCCAGGGGTGCCCCTTTCTCCCTTGGTGCCGATGCCTGTGCATGTTGTGTGTGTGTGCAAAGTCCCAGGGGTGGGGAAAATAAACATCTGGCACTTCAAACAGATCACTTGGAATATTTCATCTCTATGTAGTTTTAACCTCTAGCCCATTTATATTTTGGTTCATTTGCCTTATTTGGTTTACTTTTTAGATATGGCTTTTTTTTTACCTTTTTATCCTAACACTTTTGTTTTGACCATCATCAAACAGAGAAAAGTTGAGAGAATTTTACAACAAACACTAGTTTACTCACCACCCAGATCCTACAGTCACATTTTACTAGATGTGCTTCATATCCTATCTATTTATCCATTGGGTTTCTACCCATTAGTTTTCCTTTTTGTGGTTGTGTAAGAAATCAGTCAGTACAATTAGCTGATAAACCGGATGACTTCAGTCCATGCTGTTTACAAGAAGAAGACAATATTCCTGCTCTAGTGGTTTTTTGTAGGCTAAATATAATAAATCCATTCTTGGTTTAGTAGCAACGAGGTTGAAATGGGCGCTACTTACATGTTTTGTGTCCCTCCACACCGGTCAGTTCCAGCTCTCTGGGAGAAACCAACCTTACATTTCCATGGCCTGTTGAAGTAAGTCCCTACTCAACACTTTTTTTTTTTTTTTTTTTTTTTAGCAAGGGTCTTTTTTTTAATTTTTATTTATTTATGATAGTCAAACAGAGAGAGAGAGAGGCAGGCAGAGACACAGACACAGGCAAAGGGAGAAGCAGGCTCCACGCACCGGGAGCCGGTGGCCAACCACTGCGCCACCCAGGGATCCCTATTTATTTATTTATTATAGACATAGAGAGAGAAAGAGAGGCAGAGACAAAGGAGGAGGGAGAAGCAGGATCCACGCTGGGAGCCCGATGCGGGACTCAATCCCGGGACTCCAGGATCACGCCCTGGGCCAAAGGCAGGCACCAAACCGCTGAGCCACCCAGGGATCCCCCGAGAAAATATTTTAGATAGAAAAGGGAGATTACATCACCCACCACAGAGCAAGCACTTAAAAACTGCATTAATATTTTTGTCACTTTTATATTGCACCTCCTAAATAGGCTTTTCCCATATTTGTCTTTCCCCAATACATTTTAATTTTTCTTAGATATGAGTACATGTCCAGCAACATGTCTGGAACACAGGGATCCTTTGTGATTGCCAGTGGCTGGACTAATGTACACAGAAAAGTTCGAGTTTCTATGAGGTTATATAGACTTGGCTCACTGACCAGCAGGTCTTGGGTGTGGGAAGGCCTTGGGAAATGGGCCTTGGGGCAGGACACAGTAGTGACCCCATGAAGTCCCTTCTTTTTCCTTTCTTATCTTTGCTTATTTGCTTTGCTTTCAGATCTGGTGGGTCCCTGCCCCTGGCCCCATGAAAAAAAGAAATCCTTTCTCTTTTTTTGTCTTCTGTTTACTATGCTTTTTAAATTCTGAGTGGGTAGCAAATGTCAGGTATTTTCTCAATACAGAATATATGTATGCACAAATATGCAGAAATAACCCGGTATGAGCTCCAGGATCAGCGTGTGTGTGGAGCAATGCCCAATGCATGTCTATAGGAGCAATCTGAACTCTTGGTTCAGGATCACTGTCATGTCAAAAAATTCATGTCCTGAACGTGAGAACCAAGCAGCAGGAGTGTCTTTGGACCAATGTGTATCCATCCTATGGGTGTAGTTCTGAAGCCATAGGGGTATGTGCACATAGCTCTGCTGGCATGTGACTGGAGTGTGGGCCTAGGAGGGGCTGAAATCATCCCTGTTTAAGACTCCTTTATTTAGAACACCAGTTAGAGTGAGGATGGAAGCTGCTCATTCCAAATGCAAAACTGTAGGGAAAAGGACTCATACTGGTCCAGCAGGTAGTAGGTGCCCTAAATAGCAGTAATCAGCCTTGGCCAATGAGTACAGGGATGTGTTCTAGAAGAATGGATGCTCTTTTCATAGACACATGGATAGAAAGGGAAAGAAAGTGGGGGGGGGGGGGTCGGCAAGGAAAGAAAGAGGGGGTTCAGCAGGCAGCTGAATATGTGTTTTATCAACTGTTTTGTATTTCAACATGTTATGTGTTTCTGAAAGTGGCAATCAGCAAAGATGTTAATCATATTTAGTTATGAACACATTGAACAGGTAAAAGTGACCTATATTTCAAATCACCCTGTTGAAGTCAGCAACCAGGCTAATAGCCTTCTCATAACACTCCAGGGCTTCGCTCCCTTCCCTTTTCAACTTGTGGATGAACCCAAGGGTGCTGAAACTTTCCACCATATGTACGTTCTGATGAACACGTCTTTTAGCCAACTTCTCTAAGGTAGTAAGAATCTTTTCCCTGGTGCGGGAGGTTGTTTTGATTTCGAGACCTTTTAAGTAATGGGTGACTGCTTTATCTGCAGATTTCTTGTCCTGTTCTTGGAAATGGCCATAATGGTAATGAATCTGTTGCTGTAGATGATTGTCAATGTTCTTCATGTACAGCACTTTCTGAAAAGTGTCCTCAGCCTTTGTGTATTGCCCTATTTCTGCATACATGCCAGCCAGTTCAATATACGCAAACTTAAATGTGGGCCTTAACATC
Source organism: Canis lupus familiaris (assembly GCF_011100685.1). Taxonomy (NCBI): domain Eukaryota; kingdom Metazoa; phylum Chordata; class Mammalia; order Carnivora; family Canidae; genus Canis; species Canis lupus. Next base: position 434,358 of record NC_049225.1, on the reverse strand, counting down.
AAAGCCTTTTCAATTTCATATATAGCCAAGTGAACCAGTCTGTGGACATTTTCTCTATCCTGACCTCTGCGCTGCCAGTTTGCAGCTCTCTTTATTTTGATCGTGAATGCCTTGTAGCAAAGCCCTATCTGGTGATGCAGGAAGGCAGAGGAGGGTGTTGCCTGTTGGGCCATTTTTAGGAGCTGAAGAGCTTTATCCAGACAGCCTTTCCTACGGTAAAACTTGCCAGCATATCGAAAGACATAGGTCTGGGAGGATGTGTTGTTCAGTGCTTCCTCAATGTACTTTTCTCCGTCAGCTTCTTGTCCCAGGTCCTGAAGTTTCAGGGCAAGGAGAACCTTAATATACACATCTTCTGGATTTAGCCTGATGGCCTCTTTTAGGGGCTGCAGGCAGAATGCCTCACTAGTCTCTGTAGCCATGTTAAGGCTGTCTAGGCGGTACATGGTGATTGCATACCCGGTGCTGAATTCAGGGTTTTCAGGGTCCTCTGCCAGAGCCTTCTCAAAGCAGGCCTTGGCCCGTTCATAGTTCTTCCTTCCACATTTCAGCAAGGCCCAGCCCTCCTCGCCGTCCATCTGGGGACACTCCATCCTATAGCAGGAGGGAGCTGCAAACTTCATGCAAGTGTTTTCCACCTTGTCCAGGTAAGCCTGGGCCTCTGCCAGTCTGCCCATGTGGTAATACAGCCAGGCATAGTTGCCCCATGTGACCAGACTTCTCACATCTGATTGGATGTCATGTTCCTGCTGGATTAGGTCCTCGGCTTCCTTCAGGCTTTCCAGGGCTTCCTGGTTTTCAGATATTTCACATAGGCCAGTAGGTTGTTTAGAAAATAGGAAAAATATCCTGTTTTCTAAATCAGGCATTTCAATGTCTTCAAATAGCAACTCCCATGCAAAGTGACATCTCAGTTGAACCAGGCTCTCTTCAATAACATGCCTGTTTGATTTGTTACTGAAAAAATAGACAACAATTATTTGTATTTTTCAGAGTATTCAGTCTGATGGAAATGAAGCTAGCACTTTGAATTGTCAAATACTATCCCCAGAGTTCTTTCCTTCCTGTTGGAAGGAATCTGTTGCTCCTCTGGCTTCTGTTGTCAATGTCATTTAGGACAGACTGACATAAAAACTTTAAGGAAATGCTAATCACTTTATGGCGCCAACAAGTAGGTTATGTGTTGTCTAAAATACAACTTGAAAGATATTAATTATGCTAATGTAAAACTAATTTTAGCCCTTCCCTCAACACTGCAAAACCCCTGTCTCCTCCTACCTCCCTCTCAACATTGTGGTTCCCCTAATGCTGTCAGAAGAAAAGTGGAGAGAGTTTCACCTTGTGTTTGGCCATTTTTTGGACCCAGCTGGACAGCGTTCATATTTTTGTCTGTGTTCAGATTGTTCAGATCTGTTTTTGGAGTGACCTTGTTTTTGTCTTGATCTGTCATGGTGTCAGGGTGGCCTCATCTGGTGTTAATGTAATGTGCTACAGAAAAACACAGGTTCTTGCTGTGGGTCACTGTCCAGCAACACCAGAGCCTAGCTGTTAGTGTCATGCTGGCTCCCAGATGTCTGGGGCTCTTCTTTCTCTTCAGAGAACTTCTACATTTTGCTTCAGCACCTAGAGAAGTGTCCTGACATTTCTAAAGTTGAAGGTTATATAACAGGAAGGATTATCCAAAAAAAGAAATATGAAACATGAAATGTATCTATTTTATGCATTCAAATATAAATTTTTTTTTAAGGAAAAGTGTGTGCTTAAGAAGAACATCATACAAGATCCCTCTCTGGATGAGTTAAAGTCATCTTTGTATCTCTCATCCAAGGAGGGACTTAGGCAATTTGTGGTAGACCACATTTGTCCATTCCTAATTCCCGGAACGATGTACTGGCCCTCTTAACATCTTATAAGCACAGGATATGGTTTGGATCCATGTGTTCTTCCTAACTCAGCATGTCTCAAGACTGCCCAAATATAGAGAATCCCAATTCCACTCCTTAGTATGCTTTGATGATAGAAGTAGGCAGTAAAATTCCCTAAGCAAAATGAGAGTATGGAGGAGAGTGGAACTACCCAGGGAGCAGAAGGAAGGAAACTAGGGCTAAGCTGGCCCACTGTGGAAGCATAAGTTCACTTAAAGGGAAGAGTGGCTATCAGCCAAACATTGTTTTATGTGGAGTGAAAAAGCCATTAGAGTTATTAGGAAGCACATCTGAGACTTGTCATTTGACAGAATCAACTGATGGTAGGAACTTTCCCAGACGCATACCATCTCAGATAGTTTAGGGCTGTGTGCTCCGAGTGCAGGAGGTTAAAGCTCCATCATGTAAGCAGGTACTGGCATAAAGGTTAGAAAGGCTGTTTGTACTGACAGTTGTATGGCTTTGGAATTTTTGCGCATAAAATTATTTTGCATAAACATTATTTTTTTATTGGTATGGTTAACATGCAATATTATATTAGTTTCAGGTATAATACATAGTCATTTGACATTTATATACATTATAAAATAATCACCCGATAAATCTAGTTACCACTTGTCAGCATAAAAAGTTGTTAAAATATAATTGACTATATTTCCTATGCAGTACTTCATATTCTTTGACTTATTTATTGTATAACTGGAAGTCGGTGCCCCTTAGTCCCCTTCACCTCTTTGATATCTATTGACAACATGTCAGTCAGACAGAGGAAGTGTTTATGTATCCCATGATTGCTATGAGTCTGGCAGTGGTCCTGGTTCTGTGGGGCTCCAGCTCAGCTCATCAGGTTTGTGGAATCTTGCCAAGTGGCTCCTTGGGATAAACAGACCCCCAAACTTCACAGGACAGAACAGCATCAAGGAGAGAGGAAACGGCCAATAAAGTATGTGAGCGTGTGTATGTGTGCATGTGTGCATGTGTGCAAATCGAAAAGAGCAATGGAAACAAGAGAGGGCAACTCCTTTCTAATGGACTGGGCTCCTGCCTGAAGATATGAAACTCAAGCATGGAACTATGAGTCCAATGTCAGAATTCCAGGACTGGTTCTGGGTTTGATTGACAAGCTGGGTGCGTTGAGTTTCATTTAAACTCTGCAAGTTCCTTCAGCAGCTAAATAAAAGGGTTAGCCTTGGACAGTGTTTTGCAACCCTGAGTGCAAAACAGAAAGTTCCCTGGGAATCTTTGCAAAATAAAAACAAGTACTGACACCTGAGTTAATCTATAGTCCTGAATTAGAATCTCTGACAGTGAGCCCCAGGCATCAGAATTATCACTGATTGATTGACTAAGGGAGGGAGGAAGGAAGGAGCTCCAATGTAATTGTGTTTCCAATAATTGTGGCTAAAAAGCACTGAGCCTGACTTTGACTTCTCAGTGTGGTCTGTGGACCAGCAGCATCAGCATCAACTAAAGCTTAGGAAGTGCAGAATCCCAGACCCCTCCACAGACCTACTGAATTAGAGTCCTCCTAGTGTTCAGGTGATTTATTGGTATGTTAAAGTTTGAGAAGTACTTTCTTAGATAATCCCTAGGTCCTTTTCAGGCCCAAGTGCTATGGAAGAGTGGGCAGGAACTCATTGCCAGTACCTACTTATCTTTCTTTGAGGTTCTGAGTCAGTAACTTCATTTGCGCATGCTTTGGTGTCTCTGCACCTTAATAATTCACACAATATGATAAAATATGAAAATGCTGGTCAAAGTGCTTTGGCCTCTATATACCCATGACCTCTAATATTTGCCTTGGAGATTACTCATGTTTGCAAATACATGACATCATATCCATGAGAGAAAATACTCATCCAGCATGAACTACTCTTTTCTGAAAGCTTCAGTGATTGTTGTACCATGTTAGAGGTCATAATGGCTGTCTTTGACCTACCATAACTTTGATTTCTGGCTGATTCCCTTGTATTGTAGTTATAATTGAAATTTTTTATGGTTTTATTTTTACTTGTCAAGCATTCATTCACTTGGCATTGTCAATGTAAATTTTAAGGAACATTTACAAAATTGAGCTAGGCTTAAGACATTGCATAGCAGGGATCCCTGGGTGGCGCAGCGGTTTGGCGCCTGCCTTTGGCCCAGGGCGCGATCCTGGAGACCCAGGATCGAATCCCACGTCGGGCTCCCGGTGCATGGAGCCTGCTTCTCCCTCTGCCTGTGTCTCTGCCTCTCTTAAAAAAAAATTTAAAAAAAGACATTGCATAGTATGCTCTTACAATGTCTACAGCATAAGTTATCAGGATCCTAGGAGGTTCATAGTTTTAGACTTGTCTGAAATATCTTGAGACTTTCAGAGAGTCTGTGTCTTTAGAGACATGAGAAGAGGTAAAGCTATTTTCTAGTTGTAGCTGGAATTTAGGATTCTAAACTGGGCTGCAAAGCATTAGTTCCACTACACATGCCATTTCCAGGTTCTGAGAAGCCCATAAATGCTTAGGATCCTGTAGTTCAAACATGTTGTTGGGATGTCCGAGGCAGCCTTCATTGCCATGAGCTCCTTATTCACTTCAAAACTCTGCAAACCATGAGTGACCATTAGTTATGATGTTTGGGACATGGATATGACATGTTTCCTCTTCTCAGGTGACTTGCCATCTAGTTGGAGAGACAGATTCATAAGTATTTAATTTTAACAGGAGCAGGGGACATTGGTTGCTTTGTAATCATAGAGGAAACGTTCTTTCTTTCTTCCCGAAAAACCTTCTTGGGTTAACTCTTAATCTTTCAACTGAAATGTTTTGGCAGAATCATTATCCTTCTGGCTCCCCACTCAGAGAATACCTCCAAGAATGTGTGCTGTGACCACACCTGGCTCTGGAAGGGAGGTTTTTGAGGCTATTCAAAGGTACAGTGATGCTGGTTGCACACACTAAGGCTTCCAGAAGGCTTTAGCCTGGAACTACCAAACCGGCACTTGTATCTCAAGTCACAGTAAACCTACAGAAGCAGATAAGGATATGGGGCTATGAAAGCTGGCCATGGTGCCAGCTGACACCAGATTGGTACTCTAGAAATAGAACATTTTATATGACAGTTGCCCCAATATGTGAATAACATCCTTACGGTCCAGCCAGGCATGCGTTTGTTTCAGGTGTCTTGGCATTAGTACCCCCGAAGGGCATCACTTGTTTGATGGTCTGTAGATAATACCTAGCCCCTTACTTTTCTTAGGACAGTCAAAATACCACCTGGGGATTGGGCTCAAAATGATATAACACATTTCCTCTCAGTGAGTTGGCTAATTGGGTACCCCTGTTGGTGCCAAAATTGAAAGCAATCAAGGTGTTCTTCAGCAGGTGAGGGGATAAATGAACTGTGGTACATCCACACAATGGAATACTCTTCAGCAGTTAAAATAAACATGCTATCGAGCTATGAGAAGACATGAAGGAACATTAAATGCACATTGCTATGTGAAAGAAGCATCCTAAAAAGTCTATATCTTGTATGAATCCAACTTCATGACATTCTAAAAGGCCAAACTATAGGATTAGTAAAAAGATCAGAGCTTGTCAGGGCTTTAGGGGAAGTGGTATAGTTGGAGCATAGGGCATTTTTAGGGCAATGAAACTGTATGATAAAGTAATGGTAGATACCTGGTGTTGTGCCCAATACAAAGAGCCCTCATGTAAACTATGAACTTTAGTTAGGAGTAATATTTCAATATGGGTTCATCAGTTGGAGCTATACACACAAATGCAAGATGTTAATAATAGGGGAATCTGTAGGAGGAGTACTTCCCATGCCTTTTTCTGTATGTCTAAAAGTGCTCTAAAAAATGGAATTTATTAAGTGAGAAAAAAAAAGACTTGCAATAAAGGAAAGTGATTATGGTAATAGGGAGACAGTTCTGGTCTTAAGATCTGCAAAAGTCTGAAAGATTAGTCAGAAGAGGGCTTTTTATTTAGAGGTATAAACAAGCTTGGAAATTAGGTGTAAGGGAGGAGAAGAGAGGGTGGTGAGATAGGGAGATCATTCCTTGTCAGCCAAGCTTTGAAAGGGATTGTTTGGCCTTTCCAATACTTGTTTAACCCTAGGGAGGAGTCTTGTAGGGAGGGAGAGAGTTTTGGCCAAGTCAAATTTATAGACATTTTGTTCTGATTGATCATGGGGACAAATAATTCAGCTAACCATTTATGAGACACAGAATGGGAATTTGGAGGGTCTGTGTCTGGCCTGTCAGAAGGAAATGGGGGACCCATGGTGAGTTTTATCTAAGTCATACAGGAAAGGATACTTCTTTATGGTTTAACAAAAAACCACAAGACAAGTTGAACTGGACAAATTTCTTCCTCACAGGTCCTATAGTCCCATGATGGAAGGGTCAAAGCAGACTGAAGGCAGAGAGAGAGAGAGAGGCATAGCCAGAGGCCTTTATCATGGGTTGTGAGTGAAATGCTTTGGGGTTCTGGGCCTTGGGCTGGATTGGTCTCTTCAAATTAGAAAGAGTGGGGTCTTTCTAAGCTCCTCAAGGGACTTACCTAAGGGGAGGTGGGCAGAAGAAGAAGGCCCTGAGAGGCAGGGGAGAGGGTTGCTCAGGCGGGCTGCTGGGGAAATCCTATCAGGAGCCTATATGTGCTTGTAATTCTGCAGGCTGTTATCGAGAGTGTGTGCTTGCACATGAAGGCTACTTAGTTCAAGACTCCCCGCCCCCCCCACCAACCCACCCCCGCCTCAGGCTGATATAGCCAAACAAAACAGATACTGAGAATGCAGTCCCACAGATTAGCTTGGCTTAACTCTTCCCCACTCTCAGACACCAAACGTTGTGGGATGGGCAGATTTTTTGACTGTAGCTTCTGTCTGGTAGCACGGGGCTCAGGTAAAGTTCAACATTGTCAATATCATTCCAGATTGTGGTGCTCCCCCTACAGCATCCCACTTCAATTACCTCTGGCCTCTCTGGGCTCCACATGTCCATGGAGACAGGAGACTCCACACTAGACAATGAAGCCTTAGGAAAATTCATTGAGGGGCGTGTGGGTGGTTCAGTCAGTTAAGTGTCTGATTTCTGCTCAGATCATGATCTCAGGCTCCACACTCAGTGGAGTCTGCTTCTCCTGCTCATCCTCACCCCATCCCAGCTTGTGCTCAAATAATTAAATACAATTTTAAAAAAAGAGAGAGGAGGGGGATCCCTGGGTGGTACAGCGGTTTGGCGCCTGCCTTTGGCCCAGGGCGCAATCCTGGAGACCCGGGATCAAGTCCCACATCGGGCTCCCGGTGCATGGAGCCTGCTTCTCCCTCTGCCTGTGTCTCTGCCTCTCTCTCTCTCTCTCTGTGACTATCATAAATAAATAAAAATTAAAAAAAAAAAAAGAGAGAGGAAAATTCATTGACATCATGATGTCAGCAAATTCATTCTGCCAGGTTTGAATACCAACTGAAGGGGATTAGGTCTGCCAATGACTCATTCACTAACACTGCATGATGGTCTGTAAGCCTCAATCATCTGGCACCTCTGGAAGCCACGTTTTCCCTGTGAACCCTAGCATGTATGTTTGTAACTAAAACTATTTTTTCTCTTATTAACCTGGCTCTGATCAGTTTGGCTCATGGGCCCAGCTACTAAATGCAGAAGGATAGAGAGAGAAAGATTTTTCCTCCCCTGTAATATGTAAGCTCTAATTTTATCCACCCCTTTGAGTTTATCACGGCTAAAATGTTTGTGTAAACAGTGGGATGTGGTTAATGTTGACACCTACTTTCCTTCTAGCATCTGGAATTTTGATATGTACTAAGCAGAGGGTGCCTGTGTGACGAGTCCCTTGAGCATAAAGCCCTGAGTGTTGAGGCTCCAACTAGTGTTTGAGGTATGGTTGCATTCCATGCTGGAGGAATTAAGTATAACCTGTGAGATTCTACTGGGGCAGATCTCAGGGCAATTTGTGCCTGGGTTTCTTTGGCCTTCACTCCATGTACTCTTTGTCTGTGCTGCTTTTGCTTTTGTTGTAATAAATCTAATGCACAGGTAGGATATGTTTATTCCTGTGAGCCTTTCTTGAATCACCAGACCCAGGGGGTGTCTTAGGGATCCTTGATGCCAACTTCCTAGAATTCTCACTGGAGAACAGGATATAGCAGATTATTAGGGAATGGTAACTCCATCCAGTGGAACAAAGGAAAGAAAAGACAGGCCAAGACTTGCTGAGTGTGGATCTCTCCACCCTTCTCAATTTCCTATGAGAATGACTAAAAAATGTACTGCAGAGGAAAATCTGAAAGTTCAACGATACTATCCCCCATGCATTTCAGAGATCCTTGCTGTCCAGGCCCGACTTTTACAAAATGGAGCTTACTGTGTCAAATGCTGGTGGTTCCAGAGGGGTTGTTGCAGCCCTGTGTGGGCATAATTCTAAATATCTTTGCAGGTAGCTTGAGGAGTGTTACCACTATCAAGGTCCTGTGAATTAGCTGTGTCAGGCTGAATTTAAAAACCTGACACTAGATTGCAAAACACAATGGGAAGGAGGAGTAACATGGAAAGCCAGAATGCTCAGAAATCAAACAGAGTAGTCAATGTGAAGGAGGGCACTTTGTATTAAATGGAGAAAATGACAGTAAAAGATTCTAGTAGAAATCCACAAGTCAGGAGTCTGAGCTGCCCTTACAGTAGAGCCTGAAACCTCTGGCTTATGCCAACAGAATCAGGACATAGCACATCAGAATGTACACAAATCCATGGGAGCAGGGTGGCTTGGTTTCATAGTTATGGAGCTGAGTGCCAGTTATACCTCTTCCTAGCTGTGTGGCCTTGGACAAGTTACCAAACTTTTTCTTTTTTTCTTTTTTTGTTACCAAACTTTTCTGAGCCTCATACCTTCCACACTGGTTTTTGGATGCTAAAAATGGACTCAGCACAGATCCTGGAACATAGTTCAGAGACCAGTATGTAAACCTGCTATTGTTTTATTGTTATGGCTTCATAGCTTGAGACATTTGCTGTTTTATCTTCCCAGTACCCTCTTCCAGGATTCAAATAACTTGTTTTGGAAGATGTAATCCCTGAGCTGGTGATGATGGCAGTGTCATAGTTCTCAATGGAGCCAAAGTGTTCCTATATTCCTCAAAATTTTCTGAGAGCCTAGTTCATTTCAGGCATACAGTTGTGAGTCAAGGAGTCAGGGTTCCTGATACCCTGGAGCTGATAAGCTTGAGGGGAGGAGCCCATGATTTCCCTTGTGGAGACTGACACCCACACACACAGTCCTCCAATACTCTCTTTTGTGGACAGCCCTGGAATCTGCTGGGACATGCTGTGTGGCCATCAGTCAAGCCTGCCCACAGCCTAGGTGGTAAAATGGCATAGGTCTAGAAGTTCTCAGTACCCACCAGTTTACTAGTTGGGTAAGTTTGGGTATGGCCCCACGTAGTAAGAAGGAGTAGATGTCTATGAAAACTAGCAATTTATGTTATTCCCTCTAGGTCTCCAGAGGCAGAGTTGTGTGAGGTCAGGGTTACATACAAGGAAGTGCAGATTGGGTATTCCCTTCAGACAATGGTAGATTGTAGATGCAGAGGCATCTTTTCAATAAAAATCATCTAGGCAGCAAAATAAATCATGGCATAGATATGTAGGTCAGGAGCCTCAATACCGTATGGGACTCTGAGCATGGGGGGACAGCCTGGGTGGTATCCATGATCCTCTTAGGAGTCAGCTGTGTGTCATTTCTGGGGATGAGATGAGGTATCCCTGTTGGGGAAACCTCCAATCTCCCTGATTACCACTACTATTCAGAATTTTTGTGTCCTTGAGCATGTGTGCTTGCACATAGATAGGCAGATCCTCAGCTAACCCCAAGCTGTAGCTATGGACAGTCTCCACCTTGCCCCCAGCTACCCTTCCATGCTCTTCCATGCTTTCAGTGTTGGTTTTCATTGTAATATTCCTTGTTTGGGCCCAGCAACTCCTCAGGAACCAGATACAAAAGATAGTGCTGCTCTAGGTTAAGGCTGGCCAGGAGTTAACAATTGACTGCTGGGCACTGGCTGCTCTCTCAGCCTTGTTGGAGCCAGCAGATAATTCAGGGATGGGGGGCACCCTCATCAAAGTCAGCTGTTTTTTTAGCCAATGTAACTTAGAAAGAACCTTCCCAGAATTCCCCTTCTATGTGAGTGAAGAGTCCAGTTTCTGAACTTTCCACTTACAAAGGAGATGGGAATGCCGGTCCCTCTGTCTTGTCTGGGAATTGGCACATAACAATCTTCCTCTGCACATAGACAATTGATGATACCAGTAGAAAAGCATATGAACACAGGCATTGTTGTGGGTTGAGGAGAGGTCGATAGAGCTCTCAGTAGACCTCTTAGCTGCATGATGGACAGCACTAAGGGTTTCTCCAGCTGGGAGGATACTTGAATATTTTCATTTGCTTTGGAAGGTGAAGATCCTTGTCTCTATAGCTAGCCTTGTACTGGTGCCCCTTACACATTGTTAGGGAGGCCACTGCCCAGGTATTTCTGGTTGCATAGCAACCCTGCTCAGTAGCAGTAGCTGCCAACTTGGCCATGGGCTCAGCCAAGGCCCCTGGACTAGAACAAGAGTCACAGCTCCCATGGCTAAAGGCAGGCCAGCTCCTCCTTGGTGCTAACATGGGGCATGTTGAGAATAGTATGGTATATGGCTGTAGCAATGACCCACTGTCCCTAGACAGTGTCCCAAAGAGAAATTTTAGGAATGAATATCACTCACAGTCACAATGCAAACCACACAATTGCTTTCTATCCTGAGTCAAGATTTTAAAATTTATTGTAGCATCACTGTCAAGAATACATATTTATCAGAGTATCACAATCAATTTATATAAACACAAGGCTGGAGCCAAGAGTAAGAGATAAAGTATATTCTAGGGTTAGTCAAAAGGTGGTCTTTCAGGGGTCCCACCCTGAAAGGCTAGATAGCAATGGGACAGGAGAGCTGTTGGCAGGCGGCAGCCAGCTGTTTGCCTTGGTAAACAGGGCAGAGATGGGGGATATCTGATGACCTGAGTGCAAACTAAGACTTAATCAGCATCACACAGCCCTGAAGCCGTTTCCACTGGTAATTGTGTATGTAGTAAGGCCTGCAGACTAGAAGGGTGTGCATGGCTGAGACTGACAGGGGAGACAGATATGAGGAAGCAACTCTACAAATGTCCTCTAAAGCCATCTCGGAGTGTCCTGGGTCCCTGGACAGTGCTCCTGTCCCTCCTCTGCATTTCAGCTCAGGGCTCAGGAGCTCTGAGAATGGGATTGCACGGGCCCTCACCCACTGCCTCACCACCTTCTTCAAGCTCAGAAGACAGCAGGAAAAAGCTGCCTATGCCTGTGGGGCTGTTCCTTAAGAGATAGCCCAGCTCCTTCTCATAACACTCAGCTGCTTGCAGTAGCTCTCCATTCAGCTTGTGTTTTAATCCTTGGAGATACCAAGAATTCGGTGCATTTTGTGGAAGCTGATTTCCAGCCATGTTCTGTGGTGAGTATTTTGTCTTTCCTTCCTCTGTTGATTTTGCTCTTGTGGGGAAATCCTCCAAATCATGTTGGGTAGCGGTGTCTTCAGACTTCCCCTTCCCCTGATGCCCCTGAAAATTGGGATAGTGCTGGTGGGGTTGTTGCCTCTCAGTGCTGGGGAGCTCCTTACTGCAAGCTACCTGATAATATGGTTCTGTTTCCAGGAGATCAGTGATATCAGCATATGCATACAGAGGATCTACTCCCTTCTCAATAGCTTTAATCACAAAGTCAATAGCACACTTCTTTAGATCTTCAATCTTTTCTCTGTTCCTACTAGCTTCACATCTTCCTGTATTCTGAATTTGTTTGACTTTTGCCCTATAGCAGCATGCAATCTGGTGATAGAGGTAACCATTGTTTGGAAGGGATTCCGATGCCCTTAGAAACAATTCAATAGCTTTGTCTAGGTCACCTTTTTTTTGGTAAAATGTGGCTGCATTACGAAGGACATCTGTTTGGCAAGGAGCGTTCTTCAAGGCCTCCAGAACCAGCTGCTCCCCGTCAGCTTCTTCATTCATCCTCTGTAATTTCAGGGCCAAGAGAACTTTGATGTACTGATTGTCATGATTCAGCTCAAGGGCCTGCTTCAGAATGTTGATGGAGACTGGCTTCTGTGGTTTATTATCCAGACAGTACATTGCTATGGCCAGTCCGGAAGCGAATTCTGGGTTGTTGGGCTTCTCTTCCAGAGCCTTCTCAAAACACACTTTGGCCCTTTCATTGTGATTTGCTCCACACTTTAGCCGTGTCCACCCTTCTTCGCAGTAGAGCTCAGAACACTCAATACTATATGGATTTGAAAACTTCTCACATACTTGTCTCACTTTGTCCACATAAATCTGAGCATCTGCAAATCTGCCCAGGTGATAGTAGACCCAGGCATAGTTACCCCAGGTGACCAGATTCCTAATTTCTGCTTGATCAGAGTGCTTCTGCTGGATCAGCTCCTCAGCCTGCCTTAGGCACTGCAGGGCTGCCTCGTTGTGACCACTTAAGTGTTTTATGTAGGCCAAAAAGTTGTACATTGTAGCTTTGAACTCAGTGTTTAAGAATTCAATCTGGTGACACACTGCATCTTCTAGATCAGGTGAGACACCATCTTTTTTAAGTAGGTTCCATGTGAAATGGCACTTCAGCTGTGGAAGGATTTTCTCCAGAGAATTCTTGTTGACCTCACTGTGGAGAAAATAAACATGGTCACTGTGATGTGCTCCTGCCAGGCACCTCACCCCGGGATGCAATTACAGGTTGATTTTGTGGGTCAGCTTGCCCAGGCTGTGGGATGCCCAGATGTCTAGTTAAACATGAGTTCTGGGTGCCTGTGACCATGTCCCCAAGAGAGATTAGCAGCTGACTCAGGAGAATGAGTGGAAGCAGACTGCCCTCCAGGAGTGGATGGGCACCACCCAGTCTGCTGAGGGCCTGAGTAGAACACAAAGGGAGGAAGTGTGAATTCTGTCTATCTGGCTGTGTGAGCTGGACATTGGTCTTCTCTCCTTAGACTGGAGCTTTTACTGTTGGCATTGCTGGTTCGCAGGCCTTCAGACTTGGACTAGAGCTTACGGCATTATACCTCTAGTTCTACCTTTGGAGTCTGACTAGAATTACATTATGGGCTCTCCTGGGTCTAAAGCTTGTGGACAGTGGACCATGGTTATGATCCTCAGCCTCCATAATCATGTGAGTCAACTCCTGATAACAAATCTCTCTTTTTCATTTTTTTGTGTGTACACACACACACACACACACACACACACATTTTAAACCAGCAGTAGGGAGAATCTTTAACCTTTATTTTACTGGAAAGTAGAGAAAAAAGTAGGCAAAATTAAGTATATGTAGAAATTGTTGTAGAAAGAATAAAAAGAGGGTTAAAATTCTCTGTGAGGAAAACCAAAAAATATGTCCAATTATATAAAGACTCTTGTATAAAGAAATGGGAATAAAGCTAAAGATCCAGCTCGGTTTTGCTATTGACAAATATACAAAGTCACAGAAAAAGCAGTTGGGGTAGAACATTGTAAGGCCACTATGTTTACCTGCCTACTTTTGATCTGAGCAAAGTTGATGGCTCTAGTGCAAGGCAGAACTGATGACAGGACAGCCAAGAGTTCTCCATCCCAGAGTCCATCCTGTCTTAACCTTCAGGTAGAATCTGAAGAAAAGGCCTTAGTGGAGGAGGAGGGGCAAGGTGGCGGAAGAGTAGGGTCCCCAAGTCACCCTGTTCCCACCAAATTACCTAGATAACCTTCAAATCATCCTGAAACTCTACGAATTTGGCCTGAGATTTAAAGAGAGACCACCTGGAACGCTACAGTGAGAAGAGTTCGCGCTTCTATCAAGGTAGGAAGACGGGGAAAAAGAAATTAAGAAACAAAGGCCTCCAAGGGGGAGGGGCCCCGCGAGGAGCCGGGCTGAGGCCGGGGCGAGTGTCCCCAGGACAGGAGAGCCCCGTCCCGGAGGAGCAGGAGCTGCACCAACCTCCCCGGGGGAAAGGGGCTCGCGGGGAGGTGGAGCAGGACCCAGGAGGGCGGGGATGCCCTCGGGCTCCGGGGACAGTAACAGCAACTGCGCCCCGGGAGAGTGCGCCGAGCTCCCTAAGGGCTGCAGCGCGCACGCGGGACCCGGAGCAGCTGGGGGGGCTCGGGGGCGGCTCCGCGGAGGGGGCTGCGGGGCGGGGCGCGAATCCAACAGCACAGGCCCGGGAGCCCAGGGCCCCGGGACACAGCCCAGGATCCGGCCTCCCCCGGGACAGGCAGAGGCCGGGAGGGCCCAGGACAGCAAGGACGCTCCTGCCCCAGCTGAGCAGATCAGCGGCCCCGCCCCGGAGCCTCCAGGCCCTGCAGACAGAGAGCTCCGGAGCTACTGCGGGGGCTGAATCCAGGGCTGCAGAGCTGCCCCGCCACTGCGGTTGTTCCTTCTGGGGCCTCACGGGGTAAACAACCCCCACTGAGCCCTGCACCAGGCAGGGGCAGAGCAGCTCCCCCAAGTGCTAACACCTGAGAATCACCACAACAGGCCCCTCCCCCAGAAGACCAGCTGGACGGACAAGTTCCAGGGGAAGTCAAGGGACTTAAAGTATACAGAAGCAGAAGATACTCCCCCGTGTTTTTTTCTTCTTCTTTTTTTTTCTTTTTGATTTCTGATTGCTTCCCCTACCCTTTTATTCACCTTTCTTTCTTTTTCTTTCTCTTTATCTTCTCTTTTTTCCTTTTTTTCTTCCTTTTTTCTTTTTTCTTTTTCTCTTTTCTTTCCTTCTCTCTCACTCTTTTTCTCCTTTTCCCAATAAAACTTGTTTTTGGCCACTCTGCACTGAGCAAAATGACTAGAAGGAAAACCTCACCTCAAAAGAAAGAATCAGAAACAGTCCTCTCTCCCACAGAGTTACAAAATCTGGATTACAATTCAATGTCAGAAAGCCAATTCAGAAGCACTATTATACAGCTAAGGTGGCTCTAGAAAAAAGCATAAAGGACTCAAGAGACTTCATGACTGCAGAATTTAGATCCAATCAGGCAGAAATTAAAAATCAATTGAATGAGATGCAAACCAAACTAGAAGTCCTAATGACGAGGGTTAACGAGGTGCAAGAATGAGTGAGTGACATAGAAGACAAGTTGACGGCAAAGAGGGAAACTGAGGAAAAAAGAGACAATTAAAAGACCATGAAGATAGATTAAGGGAAATAAACAACGGCCTGAGGAAGAAAAGCCTACGTTTAATTGGGGTTCCAGAGGGCGCCGAAAGAGACAGAGGGCCAGAATATGTATTTGAACAAATCCTAGCTGAAAACTTTCCTAATATGGGAAGGGAAACAGGCATTCAGATCCAAGGAAATAGAGAGATCCCCCCCTAAAATCAATAAAAACCGTTCAACACCTCGACATTTAATAGTGAAGCTTGCAAATTCCAAAGATAAAGAGAAGATCCTTAAAGCAGCAAGAGACAAGAAAGCCCTGACTTTTATGGGGAGGAATATTAGGGTAACAGCAGACCTCTCCACAGAGACCTGGCAGGCCAGAAAGGGCTGGCAGGATATATTCAGGGTCCTAAATGAGAAGAACATGCAACCAAGAATACTTTATCCAGCAAGGCTCTCATTCAAAATGGAAGGAGAGATAAAGAGCTTCCAAGACAGGCAGTAACTCAAAGAATATGTGACCTCCAAACCAGCTCTGCAAGAAATTTTAAGGGGGACTCTTAAAATTCCCCTTTAAGAAGAAGTTCAGTACAACAATCCACAAAAACAAGGACTGAATAGATATCATGGTGACACTAAACTCATATCTGTCAATAGTAACTCTGAACGTGAACGGGCTTAATGACCCCATCAAAAGGCGCAGGGTTTCAGACTGGATAAAAAAGCAGGACCCACCTATTTCTTGTCTACAAGAGACTCATTTTAGACAGAAGGACACCTAAAACCTGAAAATAAAAGGTTGGAGAACCATTTACCATTCGAATGGTCCTCAAAAGAAAGCAGGGGTAGCCATCCTTATATCAGATAAACTAAAATTTACCCCAAAGACTGTAGTGAGAGATGAAGAGGGACACTATATTATACTTAAAGGATCTATTCAACAAGAGGACTTAACAATCCTCAATATATATGCTCCGAATGTGGGAGCTGCCAAATATATACATCAATTATTAACCAAAGTGAAGAAATACTTAGATAATAATACACTTATACTTGGTGACTTCAATCTAGCTCTTTCTATACTCGATAGGTCTTCTAAGCAAAACATCTCCAAAGAAACGAGAGCTTTAAATGATACACTGGACCAGATGGATTTCACAGATATCTACAGAACGTTACATCCAAACTCAACTGAATACACATTCTTCTCAAGCGCACATGGAACTTTCTCCAGAATAGACCACATATTGGGTCACAAATCGGGTCTGAAACGATACCAAAAGATTGGGATTGTCCCCTGCATATTCTCGGACCATAATGCCTTGAAATTAGAACTAAATCACAACAAGAAGTTTGGAAGGACCTCAAACACATGCGCCTTTTGATGGGGTCATTAAGCCCGTTCACATTCAGAGTTACTATTGAGAGATATGAGTTTAGTGTCATCATGTTATCTATTCAGTCCTTGTTTTTGTGGACTGTTCCACTGAACTTCTTCTTAAAGGGGAATTTTAATTTTAAGAGTCCCCCTTAAAATTAAAATTTCTTGCAGAGCTGGTTTGGAGGTCACATATTCTTTGAGTTGCTGCCTGTCTTGGAAGCTCTTTATCTCTCCTTCCATTTTGAATGAGAGCCTTGCTGGATAAAGTATTCTTGGTTGCATGTTCTTCTCATTGAGGACCCTGAATATATCCTGCCAGCCCTTTCTGGCCTGCCAGGTCTCTGTGGAGAGGTCTGCTGTTACCCTAATACTCCTCCCCATAAAAGTCAGGGATTTCTTGTCTCTTGCTGCTTTAAGGATCATCTCTTTATCTTTGGAATTTGCAAGCTTCACTATTAAATGTCGAGGTGTTGAACGGTTTTTATTGATTTTAGGGGGGGATCTCTCTATTTCCTGGATCTGAATGCCTGTTTCCCTTCCCAGATTAGGAAAGTTTTCAGCTAGAATTTGTTCAAATACATATTCTGGCCCTCTGTCCCTTTCGGCGCCCTCGGGAACCCCAATTAAACGTAGGTTTTTCTTTCTCAGGCTGTCGTTTATTTCCCTTAATCTATCCTCATGGTCTTTTAATTGTTTGTCTCTTTTTTCCTCAGTTTCCCTCTTTGCTATCAACTTGTCTTCTATGTCACTCACTCGTTCTTCCACCTCGTTAACCCTCGTCGTTAGGACTTCTAGTTTGGATTGCATCTCATTCAATTGATTTTTAATTTCTGCCTGATTAGCTCTAAATTCTGCAGTCATGATGTCTCTTGAGTCCTTTATACTTTTTTCTAGAGCCACCAGTAGCTGTATAATAGTGCTTCTGAATTGGCTTTCTGACATTGAATTGTAATCCAGATTTTGTAACTCTGTGGGAGAGAGGACTGTTTCTGATTCTTTCTTTTGAGGTGAGGTTTTCCTTCTAGTCATTTTGCTCAGTGCAGAGTGGCCAAAAGCAAGTTGTATTGGGAAAAAGAGAAAAAGAGAGGAGAGAAAGAAGGAAAGAAAAGAGAAAGAGGAAAAAAAAGGGAAGAAAAAAAAACGAAAAGAAAAAAAGAGAGAAGAAAAAGAGAAAGAAAAAGAAAGGAGAAAAAAAGGGGGTGGGGGAAGGAAACAAATCAAAAAGCAAAACAAAACAAAACAAAACAAAACAAAAAAAAAAAAAGAAGAAGAACCACCGGGGAGTATCTTCTGATTCTGTGTACTTTAAGTCCCTTGGCTTGTCCTGGATTTGTCAGTCTAGCTGGTGTTCTGGGGGAGGGGCCTGTTGTGCTGATTTTCAGGTGTTAGCAGTTGGGGGAGCTGCTGTGCCCCCGCCTGGTGCAGGGCTCAGTGGGGGTTGTTTACCCCGTGAGGCCGCAGGAGGAACAGCCCCAGTGGCGGGGCAGCTCTGGAAACCTGGATTCAGCTCTGGCAGGAACTCAGTCTGCAGGGCCTGGAGGCTCCGGGGCGGGGCCGCTGATCTGCTCAGCTCGGGGCAGGAGCGTCCTGGGCCCTCCCGGCCTCTGCCTGTCCCGGGGGAGGCCGGATCCTGGGCTGTGTCCCGGCGCCCTGTGCTCCGGAGCCTGCGCTGTTGGATTCGCGCTCCCGGGCCGCGCAGCCCCCTCCGCGGAGCCTCCGCCCGAGCACTCCGAGCTGCTCCTGAAACCGCGCAGCCCCCTCCGCACGGAGCCTCTTCCTCTGCCCGAGCCCCTCCGAGCTGCTCCCGGGGCCGTCCAGCCCCCTCCGCGGAGCCGCCGCCCGAGCCCCTCCGAGCTGCTCCTGGAACCGCGCAGCCCCCTCCGCACGGAGCCTCTTCCTCTGCCCGAGCCCCTCCGAGCTGCTCCCGGGGCCGCGCAGCCCCCTCCGCGGAGCCGCCGCCCGAGCCCCTTTAGCTGCTCCGGGTCCCGCCGGGTCCCGCCGTGCTCGCTGCAGCCCTTAGGGAGCTCGGCGCACTCTCCTGGGCGCGCAGTTGCTCTGTTAGTGTCCTGGGGAGCCCGAGGGCATCCCCGCCCTCCTGGGTCCTGCTCCACCTCCCCACGAGCCCCTTTCCGCCCGGGAAGGTCGGTGCAGCTCCTGCGTCTCCGGGACGGGGCTCTCCTGTCCTGGGGACACTCGCTCCGGCCTCAGCCCGGCTCCTCGCGGGGCCCCTCCCCCTTGGAGGCCTTTGTTTCTTTACTTCTTTTTCCCCCGTCTTCCTACCTTGATAGAAGCGCGAACTCTTCTCACTGTTGCATTCCAGCTGGTCTCTCTTTAATTCTCAGGCTGAATTCATAGATTTTCAGGATGATTGGAAGGTTTTCTAGGTAATTTGATGGAGACAGGTGATTTGGGGACCCTACTCTTCCGCCATCTTGCCTGAGAACCCACAGCATCCATTCCTGATCAAAACTCTTCAGAGTGTAGGGATAGAGGGAACATTCCTCAACATCTTAAAAGCCATCTAAGAAAAGCCCACAACAAATATCATTCTCAATGGGGAAGCACTGGGAGCCTTTCCCCTAAGATCAGGAACAAGACAGGGATGTCTACTCTCACCACTGCTATTCAACATAGTACTGGAAGTCCTAGCCTCAGCAATCAGGCAACAAAAAGACATTAAAGGCATTCAAATTGGCAAAGAAGAAATCAAACTCTCCCTCTTTGCCGATGACATGATACTCTACATAGAAAACCCAAAAGTCTCCACCCCAAGATTGCTAGAACTCATACAGCAATTCGGTAGCGTGGCAGGATACAAAATCAATGCCCAGAAGTCAGTGGCATTTCTATACACTAACAATGAGACTGAAGAAAGAGAAATTAAGGAGTCAATCCCATTTATAATTGCACCCAAAAGCATAAGATACCTAGGAATAAACCTCACCAAAGAGGTAAAGGATCTATACCCTCAAAACTATAGAACACTTCTGAAAGAAATTGAGGAAGACACAAAGAGATGGAAAAATATTCTATGCTCATGGATTGGCAGAATTAATATTGTGAAAATGTCAATGTTACCCAGGGCAATTTACACGTTAATGCAATCCCTATCAAAATACCATGGACTTTCTTCAGAGAGTTAGAACAAATTATTTTAAGATTTGTGTGGCATCTGAAAAGACCCTGAATAGCCAGGGGAATTTTAAAAAGGAAAACCATAGCTGGGGGCATCAGAATGCCAGATTTCAAGTTGTACTACAAAGCTGTGGTCATCAAGACAGTGTGGTACTGGCACAAAAACAGACACAGAGATCAATGGAACAGAATAGAGAACCCAGAAGTGGACCCTGAACTTTATGGCCAACTAATTAGATAAAGGAGGAACGACTATCCATTGGAAGAAAGACAGTCTCTTCAATAAATGGTGCTGGGAAAATTGGACATCCACATGCAGAAGAATGAAACTAGACCACTCTCTTGCACCAGACACAAAGATAAACTCAAAATGGATGAAAGATCTAAATGTGAGACAATATTCCTTTAAAATCCTAGAGGAGAACACAGGCAACACCCTTTTTGAACTTGGCCACAGTAACTTCTTGCAAGATACATCCCTGAAGGCAAAAGAAAAAAAAGCAATAATGAACTATTGGGACTTCATCAAGATACGAAGCTTTTGCACAGCAAAGGATACAGTCAACAAAACTACAAGACAACGTACAGAATGGGAGAAGATATATGCAAAAGATGTATCAGATAAAGGGCTAGTTTCCAAGATCTATAAAGAACATTTTAAACTCAAACCCAAGGAAACAAACAATCCAATCATGAAATGGGCAAAAGACATGAAGAGAAATCTCACAGAGGAAGACATAGACATATCCAACAGGCACATGATAAAATGCTCCGCATCACTTGCCATCAGGGAAATACAAATCAAAACCACAATGAGATACCACCTCACACCAGTGAGAATGGGGAACATTAACAAGGCAGGAAACCACAAATGTTGGAGAGGATGCGGAGAAAAGGGAACCCTCTTGCACTGTTGGTGGGAATGTGAACTGGTGCAGCCACTCTGGAAAACCGTGTGGAGGTTCCTCAAACAGTTAAAAATATACCTGCCCTACGACCCAGCAATTGCACTGTTGGGGATTTACCCCGAAGATTCAGATGCAATGAAATGCTGGGACACCTGCACCCCAATGTTTCTAGCAGCAATGTCCATAATAGCCAAACTGTGGAAGGAGCCTCGGTGTCCATCGAAAGGTGAATGGATAAAGAAGATGTGGTTTATGTATACAATGGAATATTCCTCAGCCATTAGAAATGACAAATACCCACCATTTGCTTCAAAGTGGATGGAACTGGAGGGTATTATGCTGAGTGAAGTAAGTCAATCGGAGAAGGACAAACAGTGTATGTTCTCATTCCTTTGGGGAATATAAATAATAGTGAAAGGGAATATGAGGGAAGGGAGAAGAAATGTGTGGGAAATATCAGAAAGGGAGACAGAACATAAAGACTCCTAACTCTGGGAAACGAACTAGGGGTGGTGGAAGGGGAGGAGGGCGGGGGGTGGGGGTGAGTGGGTGACGGGCACTGAGGGGGATACTTGACGGGATAAGCACTGGGTGTTATTCTGTATGTTGGTAAATTGAACACCAATAAAAATTATTTTATTAAAAAAAAAAGAAAAGAAAAGGCCTTCGTGAAGCCTGAACTCTGGAGTAGGCTGACTGATTTCCTCTATTATGGTATCAGAAGAGTCTACTTCTTGGCCAGTAAACACATGGAAGAGTCTGGAACAACTGCCTTTAACAAATGCCTGTTCTGTCTCCCCAGTCTTGGTGGATGGGGCCTGCCATCACCTAGCAGTTTAAATGTACATATATGTATCTCCTACTAGTTCTGTTTTTCAGGAGAGTGCTGACTAATCCACCCCTAAAGTTTTTCTAGACAGTAGAGGAGGTACTCTTCCTCTTGCTTCCTGGCTTCACCTCCAATTGCTGTGGTCTGTACAAGAATCCGTGGAGCACGTCCCTTCCAGTGTGCGGGCAGACATGCAGGGCAATTGGGGTGGATGGGAGGAGAGCACAGCAGGGAGAGGTACTGGGATCTCTTGTCCCACTCCATTAGAAGTCACTGCTCAGCCTTCACATTCTGGGCTAGTTTGATGCAGCTATCCAGCGACCCTCTATAGGGCCACTCCTTTGTGTCACTTGGTTAGTTTTGAAGGATGCTAAGAAAAATAAAAGTTAGTTATCCTGGTCCTTTGGCCTAGGAGCTCCCAGACTGGTTAGAAGGAGCCATAGAGGGGCCCCTGGGTGGTTTACTTGGTTAAGCATCTGCCTTCAGATTAGGTCATAACCTTGGGGTCCTGGGATGCAACCCCATGTCAGGCTCCCTGCTCAGTGGGGAGTCTTCTTCTCCCTCTTCTGCTGCCTGCAGCTCCCCCTGCTTGTTCTCTCTCTGTGTCTCTCTCTCTCTCTCTCTCTCTCTCTGTCAAATAGATAAATAAATAACATCTTATTTTAGTTTTTATTTATTTTTATTTTTAATAAGAGCCATGTAGAGAAACAAAATGTCAGGGGTGTTTGCCACCATACTGTGAGACTGAGCCTTCCCCTTCAGCATCTCCACCATCTCCCTACAGTCACACACACAGACCCCTGGAGGTTCAGTTTCAGCCTGATTTATGCAGTCTCCTTGACACAGGCCAGATCCCCAGACAGAATGAATTTGTTTTGAGAAACAAACAAAATTGACAAATTTGAGCTTTGTAGTTGGAGGACACCAAGAGAGACCATTTGCTTTATTTAGTTAAATAAGTTATGGAGTTCTCAAAGTGTGTTCTCATGTCAATATTTGCCTGGGGCTTGGGAGGTGTTTTATTGAGTTGTGTTCCTTCTTTCTTACCAGTAGGTTCCATGAGATTGGAAAGAAGCTCCAAAAATCATGAAACTCAGTTACTGTTCCTAGTTTCAGATTTCACATACTAGCACAACTTCAGAAAAAAGGTTATGAGCCAAATAGATCTGCCAGCTTATTTGGCAAAACAATGACATTGGGAGAAAATGTATCCCAAAAGATACCAACCACCTATGCTCACCAACACTATTAAAAAGAAAGAGAGAGAGAGAGAGAGAGAGAGAGAGAAGGAAAGAATCATTTTTATCATCACTGAAGAAGTAAAAAATATAATCAGAATGAAGGGAAGTCCTTTAACTGGTCAAAATACATTTTGCTCACTGAGGAGCCAGTGAGTTTATTTGCAGTTTCCTATGGATCAGCACCAGCCCACACACCACTGATGCAAACGCTCTGCTCTAGCTTCTGTGTTTCTCTGGCAAAGCTCATGTAAGCCAAAGACACAGAGGCGAGAGAATTGACTCAAGGCAAAGGAAGAGGGGGATGTTGCTATCTATCTAGATATGTTTTTATGTGTGGGCCTCTAGTCTTGGTAGTCTTTTCCATTCTCTTGGTCCCTGGCTAGAGAACCACAATGCCATTGTCTTTTGTCTCCATTCTAGGGCTTTCCAATTTGGCTTCACCTGGTGATTCTAGCTGCCCTGTTTGAAGGACTAGAGATCATAACTCAGGGTAGCAATTATTAGAAAAGTTATATTAAGAGAAAATTACAAAGATGATTACTGAACAAATATGTTTATAACTGTTATGCAATTAAGGACTGATAAAGTCATTTCCATGTTTCAAGATTAGTTAACTTTGCTGATTGCCCAATTAGGGCATGTAGAGAGAAGAGGGAAGGCACGAGTTTCAGATCAGTAGAATGTATCTGTAGGGTTAGGTGCCTGGAAATGATAGGTGAACATTCTAAGGATTGGTAGAGAGTATTCATCTAGCTTCTCAGTAAGCCTACAGAAGGGCGGGTGACTTTGGATGTTTTTGCTGCAACAAAACCAGAAACCACCTTGCCAGTTTGATAACACTTTCTTATTTTTCCCCATGGTGGTGATGCAGGTTGACATATCAGTAAACCAGAGGGATCTTACCAGACTACATTTCTAAGCAGTTACTGATAAAGATTCTCTCTCCAAGATGAAACATATTCTAACCCTGTCATATATAAGCTCTAGGAGATTGCAGTGGCTCATGATGTGTAAGGCAAGCAGAAAAACTCACTCAATGTTACTGAACCCATAAGAGAGCCTTGTGGATTGAACTCTTACAGATATTCCATCCATACCACCACTTTATGAATGCTAGAGCTGGCCATGCTAAGAAATTTATGGTAACAAAGGGCAGTTTATTCAGGGAGATAGCCAACTATTTAAGTGGCTTCATAATTATAAAATCTATTGAAAACTGATATTAAATTGGTATCATAAGCCTTCCTCTGTAGGTTTTGAATTTGATTAGATATTCAATACCTGATACCCTCCCCACCACCCCGAAGTAAAATTTGGTGCAAAGTATATTGGACAGGGAGTCCTGATATCTTGATAAGAAGAAACATGAGGGCAGCCTGGGTGGCTCAGCGGTTTAGCGCCTGCCTTCAGCCCAGGGTGTGATCCTGGAGACCCGATCCCCCCGTCGGGCTCCCTGCATGGAGCCTGCTTCTCCCTCTGCCTGTGTCTGTGCCTCTCTCTCTCTGTATCTCTCATGAATAAATAAATAAAATCTGAAGAAGAAGAAGAAGAAGAAGAAGAAGAAGAAGAAGAAGAAGAAGAAGAAGAAGAAGAAGAAGAAGAAGAAGAAGAAGGAGAAACTTAGAGCTGGCATTCAGGAGATTTGCCCTAAAATGCCATTGCCTTGGTAGGTAAATTGCTTATAAATGCAATATGATTAAAAGATAAAGTTCTTAAAAAATAACTATAACTACCATAATTTGTTAATATATAGACAATGTAAAAAGATACAGATTGTGACATCAGAAACACAAATGTCAGGGCAGGAGGATTAAAAAGGTATGCATTCAAACTTTAGTTATAGCAGCGCCTGGGTGGCTCAGTGGTTGAGCATCTCCTTGGGCTCAGGTTGTGATCCTGGGGTCCTGCGATCAAATTCCACATTGGGCTCCCTGCAGGGAGCCTGCTTCTCCCTAAGTCATAGAGCCTATGTCTCTGCCTCTCTGTGTGTCTCATGAGTAAATAAATAAAATAAAAAACCCTAAGTTATATACTTAAAATAGTTTGTTATAAATATAAGATGCTTTATTTGAGTGTCACGGTAACCACAAAGGAAAAATATGTATTAAATACACAAGAAGGTAAAGAGAAAAGAATACAAGCATGCTACTAATACAGAAAAGCATTAAATCACAGAGGGAGTAAGGGAATTGGAAGGAAGCAAAGGGATTGTCAAGTGGGGAGAAAACAATGAACAAAAGGACAATAATAAGTCTATAAGTATCCAAAATTGCTTCACATATAAATGAGCTAAATTCTCCAATCAAAAAACATAGAATGGTTGAATGCATATAAAAGAACACATGCTGCCTTCTGCTTTTGGGACACACACACACACACACACACACGGAAAAGGAGGGGACGCAAAGGTATTTCATGCAAACCAAAGAAAGCAGCGGTAGCTACACTTATATTGGACAAAATGGACTTCAAGTCAAAGAGGGAAGGAAAGTCATTGTATAATGACAAAGCAGTCAGTCCCAGAATAGGATGTTTATGCACCTAAGTATATAAAGCAAATATTAATAGACCTGCAGGGGGATAGATAACAATACAGTAACAGCAGGGGACTGTCACATCCCTTTCCAACAGTGGATAGATTCTCCAGACAGAAAATGAATAAAGAAACATGGGACTTAAACAACACTATAGACCAAATGAACTTAGATATTCACAGAACACTCCATCCAACAGCAGCAAAATACACAGTCCTCTGAAGTGCACATGGAACATTATCTAGGACAGATCCTATGTTAGGCCACAAAGCAAATCTTAAAATTTAAGAAGCCTGAAGTCAAATCAGGCATCTTTTCTTTTCTTTGTTTTTTTAATATTTATTTATTTATTTATTTATTTATTTTAGAGAAAGAGAGAGCGCGTGTGAGGAGGAGCAGAGGGAGAGGGAGAGAGAGAATCTCAAGCAGACTTCCTGCTGAGTGCAGAGCCTGACATGGGGCTCAGTCCCACCACCCTGAGATCATGACCTGAGCCAAAAACCAAGTCAGATACTCAACCCACTGAGCCACCTAGGTGCCCCCACTTGTCTTTTTTAAAACTAACACCCATTTGCCAAGGCTTCCTCACTTACTAATTTAGCTCATATGTGTTTTTCAAAGTTGCTCTAAACACTCTTTGTATGTATATGTATGAAATTTATGAAATTACTGAGCAATAATTAAATTCAGATATTTAAAGGGAAAAAAAGCAAGCAGGTAGGATGACTGTTGCAGAAACTTGATAAAGAGAATGTCTAAGTTCAGGTGAAACATGGAGAGTTGAATGCCCTTCCTATCTGGAGATTCTGTGTCTAGAAAAACCCTGGGAGGTGGGAGTCCCTCTGGCCCAGGAAGAGACTTCTCATGGCCTCCAGCTGCAGCCATGAGGTTTTTCTGGCCAAAGCAGATAAAACCAGCAGTACCAGTCCTTAGGAAATACCTGGATTTAACCCACGGATACTCTGTGCTTCTCCCACTCATCTCCCTGGGTGGTGACAGCCTGTTGGCATTACCCACAGACCCCAGCGTAGATGCTACTTCTTCCAGGGCCTAGTCAAAGCCGTTACTTGAGTAGAATCTTGAAATCTTTGGAAAGAGTTCTTACCTCATATGATAAGAATAGGAGTTTCCAGGGAATTACTGAGGCAGCTTATACCAAGGGATACTCTAGTTATGCTCCTGTTGACCTTGTGCAGGGACAGGCAGACCTCATGCCCAATGAGTTGGTCAGAACAGGCACAACCCAGGGAGCCCATCACTTCAGAAAGTGAGCCAAAGAACTCTCCAGAGCAGTGCTTTGACGTGCACAGGGGCCAAGTCACCCAAAGACCTTGTACAAATACAGACCTGGATCTGTAGGGGGTTGTTAAAAAGGCAGCATCCCACCCCTACTGGATCCAGGTCTGCATTTGTACCAGGTCTTCGGATGATTTGGCTCACACCACACTGTGAGTGAGCAGTAAGGCTCCAAGAAGACTTCCCTTTTTGGCAGAGATTGCCAGTGGCCAGTTTTTCATCTTAAAACAGCCCCTAAATGGGCAAGTCTTACTTTGTATCAAAGTTCTTCTGATATAGTTTCATAATGCAGATTCGATTCCTAGTCAGGGAACCAAATGATGTAGTTTTGGGATATAGGTGAAGTTTGATGGGGTGAGGTTCAGAGCCAAGGGCCAAGAAAGAATTCTTGAGTCTTCGGTGCAAAAAAAAAAAAAAAAAAAAGTCTTCGGTTTTATTCAAGCCCCGGGGGAGGAGGGGGTGCGGACAGGACCCATGGGCAGGAAAAGCTGCCCTGGGGTTGTGGGTGCCTGATTATAGACTTTGGGGTTGGGGGAAGGTAAAGATAAAGGAAGTTTCAAAAAGATTTTCATATCTTACAGGATATCAGAGCCTTGCCATAGTCAGTTAGGGTTGTTTTCCCTTCTAGCAAGTCATTAACATTAAGATAGTTGAGAGCTTCCTGGAGGAACAGGACACTCTAACAGCTTCAAGTATCCATCAATGGGCTGCAGGTTATAAGGACATTTAATTTTATCTACATTTCCTTTTGAAAGCTAGGTTATTGATAAAAATGCTTTGTTCTCATGAATTACTAAGACATTGGTAAACTGAGGGAGATTCATATCTTGTAGGATTGTGATCTCTATAGTCAACTATTTGTTTTTTCCTTTCCTTAGCTTTAGGGCAGCCAGGAGTGCCTGAGGAATGTCACCCAAATCCCACCTGGGGGGTGGGTGCTGGGTGTCTGCTCTGCTTTCTCCTCAGCTTGACTTCTGCTTCCTCATCATTTCCCATGCCACCCCATCTCCACTCACTTTGGATGTCCTTCACTCATATTTACATACAAACAATGGAGGGAACATTTAATGTGTAGGTAAGGTACCTGTGGTCCTCTTTAAATATGTTTTTTTTTTTTCTAGGCCTTGTTTCTGATCTGGATTTCAGAATGCAGGGCCTGCTAATTTGCATTCTATCAGAGGACTCAGATCTGTTGGGATACAGGCCATCTGCTACCATTTGGGATACCTGTGGATGATGTCAGATCAGTAAGAGGATGCCTAAGGTAGACACTACCAGTCCAGAAAAATTGTTTTCTACTGCTATAGGTTCTTTGGCTAGTCTTAATAGTTAAATTGACATGACAGATGAGCAGGAAAGAAAAAAATCCATTTCGTATGTGTAGGAGCCCCATTAAAGTATAAGACCCAGAGGCAGGCAGGTAGGTGAGGCTCAGGTTTCATCTTCAGCTGACTGAATGGGGGTCTGGAAATTCAAAGCAATGAGGAGGGATTCCCAGGAAAACCAGTGCAGATGGTTGATAATCTACCTTTGTCCTGCTGTGCAAGCAAGTCTCTCAGATAAAAAGTTATTTCTGATAACAGCAGCCTTTGCGGGGAGGCCCCACATCTAAATTCTTTCAGGCAGTTAAGGGAGTGGTAAAAGTTTTCCAGGAGTCTGCTGGGTCTCGATTGCCTTTGGCTCAAAATAACTGACAAGCCAAAGTGGCACATTTTTGGGTGGTATTTCTTCCTTCCCTTTAACATATTTCTCAGTTCTGAAAGAGCAAGTTCCTGGGCAAAAGCAACCTCATTATGAACTGGAGTTTTGCAGTGCTGACTTAGTGTTTAGCACATTTGCAGAGAACTAAGCATGCTTTTGAAAGAACCACAGCTACCACAAGAAAACCCACTGATTTAGCCTTTTCACAGGAGAAACAAAAGAGGGACCTGGACCTCCAGTAACTATTCTGGGGGGGCCCCAGCCCTTTTGATGGGATTGTGCCAAAGGGATCTGAGCATGCTTTCCCTTTGGGCTCTCTCAGCTCCTGTCCTTCCCATCTGCCAGTTCCAGCTCCCCTGGGAACACTTCCTTCAGTGTCTGTAAATCAGACATGGCCACAGAACTAAAAATGCATGCGCTGTTAAGATACCTTTACTATCAAATTAGATAAATATGTATTTAATCTATAAGCAAGCCCTGAATCAGCATAGTTCAGGAAGCTGCATGCAAGAACAAGATTTGTGAGAAATTCTCAACTTTCTATTAGAAAAGTAGGGCATATTTACCGCATGTTGGCTATTTCTCTCAATTCTGAAAAGCTGGGGTCCAGGCTGATTTTCTTTCTCCTTGTGGATGGGAAGCAAATGCCAAAAGGCTTTTACCCAGAAAGCTAGCCCTGAGGTCTGTGCTTTTATCAAACAGGAAATGACAACGAAACTGATGCCATGCTATCTAGATTCCCTTCGAGGAGAAACTGAAACTGAATGTGTCAGAGCTGAGGTCACCCTCCCCTGGGAACAGGGCTCCTCACAAACTGGAGGTTTGAGAAAAGGCATTATATATCCAGGCCCTATTCCCAGAGCTTCTGTTGAAGTCTGGGGGTGGGCTTGGGCTCAGGAATCTGCATTTGTACAAGCCCCTGGGAACTCTGTACCTGCAGAAGCCCTTGTACCACATTTTGAGAAGCATCCTTTCAAGAGGATTTTGAAAAGCGGTTTCCCATGTACCTGTCAGAGATAATGTAGTGTATTAACCGGTGAGTCAGGCAATCTAGAATAGAGAATGACCACAAGACATCTGGATTTCTATCTGTCACCAGCTCTGGAATATTTCTTACATGGTGTCCTAAGCCTCATTTACTTATATTCAAAATGGCCTTGAATGAATTTACTTTTTCCTTCTATCCAAATTATAGGAAACTATGCCCTGGGGAGATCCACTTTTTCGTTCATCTAGGGTATGGCACTGTGCACTTTACAGAGTGAGTCTCTGCCAAAGACAGTGGTCCTTGTTCTCCAAATTGGGATCCTGAGGGCCCAGACCTTTTAGTCCTTTCTAATCCTCTAAAGTGAGCATCATGGGGATCCCTGGGTGGCGCAGCGGTTTAGCGCCTGCCTTTGGCCCAGGGCGTGATCCTGGAGACCTGGGATCAAATCCCATGTCGGGCTCCCGGTGCATGGAGCCTGCTTCTCCCTCTGCCTGTGTCTCTGCCTCTCTCTCTCTCTCTCTCTGTGACTATCATAAATAAATAAAAAAAAAAATTAAAAAAAAAAATAAAGTGAGCATCATGAAAAGCATTAAGACAGTCCATCATTAAGACACTCCACCCTCTTGGGCTTTACACACAGAGCTATGAGATGCCTAGCACTAATGATCCTGCTCCTACATCTAATCTCCTGGGCAAGTAACTCGCCCTCTGGACCCCAGTTTGCTCATCTAGAAAATGAGACTAATAAAAAAAAAATCACAGTTCTTCCTTCCTAGGGCTACTGGGATGGCAATATGAACATGTAAAGGACTTAACAGAGTGGCACTACCAACTGCTGACCACGCAGACATTGTTACCACCACCACAATCACTGGCATATTCATGCTGTAGTTTTAAGTGAATTTTTTGTGGGGCAGAGGAGGGAACCCATCAGCCAGCCAGCAGGTGCTGGGGTCTCCTCAAGTGCTTTTCCACTTTGGCAATTTTCAGCCCAGCTGGGGAGAAGCAGCCCCACTTGCCCCTGTCCTTACAGTCTCTGCAAACAGGGCAGCTTGATGTGGACATCAGTTTACCAGGGTCCAAGAGCCCTCTGCACTCCCAGACTTCCTCAGGTCAGTGGCTCTGAACACACTCAAACACAGGTCACCATAAAGCTTCTTGGGCAAACTGGCTAACAAGGCGCTGGGCAGGGCCAAGGTTTCTGGTCAACTCTACTCATGGAGATAAATGTTTAGAAAAATGTAACCCGAGGCACTTGATAGTGACTTCCTCTTAGCCAGCACATCCCCAAATATAAGCCACAGAGCACTTGGGAGCCTGGGGTGGGGGGTGTGTGGGGGGTCTTTCTTAATCCTCACTCCCTGAGTGGTCACTGGGGTCCCCAAGGGTGTTTGATGGGAACAGCTTGTTCTTCTCTTAGCTCCATCTAATGGCAGGACTTAAGGATATCTACATGCATTTTAAAAAGCCAAATTTGTGAGGCACCTGGGTGGCTCAGTGGTTGAGTGTCTGCCTTTGGCTTAGGTCATGATCCCAGGTCGAGTCTCCCCTTTGCCTATGTCTCTGCCTTTCTCTCTGTGTCTCTCATGAATAAATAAATAAAATCTTAAAAAAAAAAAGAAATAAAAAACCAAGTTTGCTAAGATTATACTTTACATACAATAAAATGCACGCATTTTCAGTGTAGAGCTTGGTGAATTTTGACAGGTGTATATACCCAAGCAACCACCACCACTATCTCCTTATAGACTTTACATCATCCCCAAAGATTCCCCAGTGTACCTTCCTAGCCAGCCCCAACCCCCTCTCCCATCCAGGCAACCACTGACCTGCTTTCCATCACTAGAGATTACACCAGTATTTTTTTTTTATTGGTGGTCAATTTGCCAACATATAGAATAACACCCAGTGCTCATCCCATCAAGTGCCCCCCTCAGTGCCCGTCACCCAGTTACCCCCACCCCCCGCCCACCTCCCCTTCCACCACCCCTAATTTGTTTCCCAGAGTTAGGAGTCTCTCAGAGATTACATCAGTATTAAAAAAGATTAGGTCACTATGTTTTGAAGAGAGATTGGTTACTGCTCCTCAGCTCTCAGCAGAGAAATAAAAACAAACCCTAAGCTTCTTGTTTTGTTTTCCTATAAGATTTCTGGGAAAATGCCCATCTGTAAGAATTGTTTCTTCTAGTTCCCACCTTGGACTGACCCAATGTTTCAGAGCAAAATTCCTCTCAGCAGAAGTTGAGTTTGCAGTACTAATTCCATCTTTAATAATATCTGCTGAAAAGAAATACTTTTTTTCAAAACAGCAAGAAGAAAGCCCCTTAGTCCTTTCAAAGGAAACAACCACCAAAAAGCCCATAAAGAGTAAATCCCCACAAGGTATAACTTTGAATCTGCAAACTGTGCTCCAGTGGGTCTGACATTCCTGCAAGCCTTTCTGTCATCCAGACTCCCAGCTAGAAGCTCCACAAGCCTGAGTGGAGTGTGTCCACCAGAAAAAAAAACAAACCCACAGACATAGGAAGTGCCCCCACTTAGAAAGGCAGGCTGCATCCAAGAGCAGCCACCTACACAGGACCCTGCCTGCACCCAGAGCTGCCTTTACAACCTGCATCCGAGATCAAGGGCGCTGACACATTCCTGTGTCACTGACCTCATGTCTGCAACTGCTCCTCTTCCAAACTGAAAACCGGGGTCCAAGCAGATTCCTTCTGAAATTTCCCGAGTCTGCCTCAAATCAGCGCTGGAGCAGCTATATAAGGGGCTTGCGGGAGGCCATCAGCTAATGTTTTCTCTCCCTTTCTGAGCCATTGCCTCAGTGAAAGGGAAGGGAAGTGGAAAGTGAAACTGATTCAGCCTGAGAGGAGGAAAAGAAGACTTATGGGGGCAATCTGTGATGACTCAGTCTGAGCAAGTCGAGCATGTCGTTTAAAAACGTGACCCTGAAACTTACAGTTGGAGAGAACGTGAAAGCACTCCCTGAATCTGACCATAAATCTAATCTAGGGCAAGTCCCAAGAAAGGGCTTTCTTTTCTTGCAAGTGAACATTTTGTTTATTCTTTTTGAAAACAGCAACAAAAAAACCTGTTAAAAATAATAAAATCATTATTATTAATTATTAATCACAGGTACAAGACACAGGAAAAATATTATTTAAATAAATTATTTTTCTATTGAAAATGAAAAGAATAATGAAAAACCTAGAATGAGAAAACACAAAATATAAATGTTCTGGTGTTTTGTGGGGTGTCATCTTGACTAAATATCCCTAGTATTGAATCAAATGTGAATCAAGGTGTTACTTTGAAGGCATTCTGTAAACATGACATATTCAATTGACTTTTTTTCTCAAAATTAAAAACCTTTTTTTTTTTTTTTCTTTTAGAGGGAGAGAGGGTGAGAGGGGCAGAGAGAGAGAGAGAGAGAGAGAGAGAGAATCTGATGTAGGTTCCACACCCAGTATGGATCTCATCACAGGGCTTGATCTCACAACCCTGAGATCACAGCTTGAGCCAAAGTCAAGAGTCAGCCACTCAGCTGACTGAGCCACCCAGCACCCCAAGAATTTTTTTTAAGTGTAGTTGATGCACAATATTACATTAGTTTCAGGTGTACAACTTGGTGATTCAAAAAAAAAAATGTATACATTAGGCTGCACTCAGAAGGAGTGTTGTGTCCTGTTGTGTCATTATTACAGTATCACTGACTGTTTTTCTTATACTCTGCTATTTATCCCTGTGACTTGCTCATTCCCTAACTGGAGGCTGTGTCTCCTTCTTCCCTTCACCGGTTTGGCCCAACTTCCCACGGCCTCCCGTCTGGCAACCATCAGTTCTCTGTATGTATAGTTCTGATTCTGCTTTTCATTTGTTGATTCATTTTTTAAAGTTTCCACTTATGAGTGAAATTGTGTGGCATTGGTCTGAATCTGATTCTTTCACTTAACATAATACCTTCTAGGTCCATCCATGACTTCTCAAGTGGCCTGATCTTATTCTTTTTAGTGGCTGTGTAATATTCCTGTGTGTATCTGTCTGCATGTGTGCACATCTCCTTATCCATTCATCTAATGAAGGACACTTAGGTGGCTTCCATAGTTTGGCTATTGTAAATACTGCTGCAATAAACATAGGGGTGCCTATATCTTTTTGAATTAGTATTCTCATTCTCTTTGGTAAACACCCAATAATGGAATTATTGGCTCACATAGTATTTCTATTTTTAAGTTTTTGAGGAAATGCCATACTGTTTTCCACAGTGGCTGTACTAATTTACATTCCCACCAATGGTGTATGAGGGTTCCTTTTTTTCCACATCCTTGCCAACACATTATTTCTTGTCATTTTGATTTTAGCCATTCTAACTGGTATAAGGTGATATTCTATTGTGCTTTTTTTTTTTTTTTAAGATTTATTTATTTATTCATTCAGAGAGAGCGAAGAGAGGCAGAGACACAGGCAGAGGGAGAAGCAAGCTCCCTGCAGGGAGCCCGATGTGAGACTCTCCAGGATCACACCCAGGGCTGCAGGCAGCGCTAAACCGCTGCGCCACGCCACCGGGGCTGCCCTCTATTGTGCTTTTTGATTTGCATTTCCCTGAGTAGGGATGTTGAGCATCTTTTCATGTGTTTATTAGCCATCTGTATGTCTTTAGAAAATTTCCCATTCAGGTCTTCTGCCCATTTTTTAAATTGGATTATGTGGGGTTTTTTGGTATTGAGTTGTATAAATTCTTTATAAATTTTGGATATGAACCCTTTGCTAGATATATCACTTGAAAGTATCTTCTCCCATTCAGTAAGTTGTCTTTTTGTTTTGTTGATGGTTTCCTTTGCTGTACAAAGGCTCTTAATTTTGATGTAGTTCTAGTAGTTTATTTTTGCTTTTGTGTCCCTTACATTAGTTGATATATCAAGAAAAATGTTGCTATGGCCTACATCAGAGAAATTATTGTCTATGTTTTCTTCTAGGATTTTTATGGTTTCAGGTCTCACATTTAGGTCCTTATCCATTTTGAGTTTATTTTTGTGTATAAGTGGTCCAGTTTCATTCTTTTACAAGTAGCTGTCCAGTTTTCCCAAACATTTGTTGAAGAAACTATCTCTTCCCCATTGTATATTCTTGCCTCCTTTGTTATAGATTAATTAACCCTAAAATTGTGGATTTACTTCTGGAGTTTCTATTCTATTCCATTGATCCACATCTGTTTTTGTGCCAGTACCATACTTTTGATGACTATAGATTTGTAATAAATCTTGAAATCTGGTATTGTGGTACCTCCAGCTTTGTTCTTTTTCAGGATTGCTTTGGTTTTTCGGGGTCTTTTGTGGTTCCACACAAATTTTAGTAATATTTGTTTTAGTTTTGTGAATGCTGTTGGTATTTTAGTAGGGAATGCATTGAATCTGTAGATTACGTTGACTAATGTGGACATTTTAACAATATTAATTCTTCCAATCCATAAGCATATAACGTCTTTCCATTTGTTTGTGTCATCTTCAATTTCTTTCTTCAGTGTTTTATAGTTTTTGGAATACAAGTCTTTCACCTCTTTGGTTAAGTTTATTTCTAGGTATTTTATTCTTTTTGGTGCAATTGTTTATTGTATGTGTATTTTTTTAAATTTCCCTTTCTGCCACTTTTTTACTTGTGTATAGAAATGCTACCCATTTCTATATTAATTCTGTATCTTAGCACTTTACCAAATTTATTACTTCTAGCAGTTTTTTCATGGAGTCTTTAGGATTTTCTATGTATAGTATTATGTCATCTGCAAATAGTGACAGTTTAACTTCTCACCAACATGGATGCCTCTTATTTCTTTTACTTGTCTGGTTGCTGTGGCGAGGACTTCCAGTACTATGTTGAATAAAAATGGTGAGAGTGGACATCCTTGTCTAGTTCCTGACCTTAGAGGGAAAGCTCTCAGTTTTTCACCATTAAGTATGATGTAAGCTATGGGTTTTTCATAGATGGCCTTTATTATGTTGAGGTTGTTCCTTCTAAATCTACTTTGTTGAGAGTTTTTTTTTTTATCATGAATGGATGTTGAATCTTATCAAATGTCTTTTCTGCATCTGTTGAGATGGTCAGATGATTTTTATCCTTCATTTTGTTGATGTGGTGTATGGTGATAATTGATTTGTGAATATTGAACCATCCTTGCTGGCTGAATAACTTTCACCTGATCATAGTGAATGATCTTTTTAATGAATTGTTGTGGGCAATTTGATAATATTTGTTGACTTTTGCTTATATGTTCATCAGGGACATTGGCCTAGAGTTTTCTTTCTTTATGGTGCCTTTGTCTGGTTTTGGTATCAAAGTAATGCTGGCCTCATAGAATATATTTGGAAGCCTTGCTTCCTCTTCTATTTTTTGAAATATTTTGAGGAGAATAAGTATTAACTCTTCATTAAACTTCTGGTAGAATTCCCCCTGTGATTCCATCTGGTCCTGGACTTTTATTTTTTGGTAGTTTTCTGATTACCAATTCAAGTTTGTTACTTGTAATAATTATCTGTTCAGATTTTCTCTTTCTCCCTGTTTTCGTTTTGAAAGAATTTATCCATTTCTTCTATGTCCAGTTTGTTGGCATGTAATTTGTCATTCACAGTGTTGTCTTATAATCCTTTATATTTCTGTAGTATCAGTTATTACTTCTCTCTCATTTCTGATTTTATTTATTGGGAATATTTTTCTTTCTTGATAAATCTGACTAAGGGTTTGTCAATTTTGTTCATCTTTTCTAAGAACTAGCTCTCCATTTTGTTGATTTTTTCTATTATTGTTTTATTATGTCCTTTCTTCCACTCACTATGGGTTTTGTTCATTCTCTTTTTTCTAGTTCCTTTTGGTGAAGGTTAGGTTGTTTATTTGAGTTTTTTCTTGTTTCTTGAGGTAGGCCTGTATCTCTGTATACTTCCCTCTTAGAACTGCTTTTACTGTGTCCCAAAGGTTTTGAACCATTGTGTTTTTATATTCATTTGTCTCCATGTGTTTTTATGTATTCTTTGATTTCTTCATTGATCTGTTGGTTGTTTAGTCATATTGTTTTAGTCTCTATGTGTTTGTGTTTTTTCCAGTTTTTTCCTTGTAATTGATTTCTAGTCTTATACCATTGTGGTTGGAAAAGATACATGGTATGATTTCAGTCTTCTTAAATTGAATAAGGCTTGCTTAATGGCCTGATATGTGATCTATTCTGGAGAATGTTCCATGTACACTTGAAAAGAATGTATATTCTGTTGTTTTGGGTTAGAATGTTTTGTATATACCTGTTATGTGTGTGTGGTCCAATATGTCATTCAAAAGCATCGTTTCCTTACTGATTTTCTGTCTGGATGATCTATCCTTTTATGTAAATGGGGTGTTCAAGTCCCTTACTATTATTGTATTACCATCAATTCCTCTCTCTTTGTGTTATTTAGGTGCTCCAGGGATGAGTGTATAGATATTTACAATTGTTTTATATCCTTTTGTTGGATTGATCCTTTTATCATTATGTAATGCCCTCTTTTGTCTTGTTACAATCTTTGTTATAAAGTTTATTTTGTCTGGGTGCCTGGGTGGCTTAGCCATTAAGTGTCTGCCTTCTACTCAGGTCATGGTCCTGGGGTCCTGGAATCCAGCCCTGCATTAGGCTTCCTACTTGGCAGGGAGTCTGTTTCTCCCTCTCTCTCTGACCCTATCCCTACCCCTTTGTGCTCTCTCTCTCAAATGAATAAATTTTTTAAAATCTTAAAAAAATAAAAAAGTCTATTTTATCTGATATTGGTATTGCTACCTTAGCTTTTTTCCCCCTTCCATTGGCATGGTGAATGTTTATCCATCCCTTCCCTTTCAGTCTGTATGTGTTTTTAAGGATTGAGATGAGTCTCTTACAGGCAGCATAGGTGGGTCTTTTTTTTTTTTTTAAATCCATTCTGCCATCCTATATCTTTTGATTGGAGCATTTAAGCCATTTACATTTAAGTAATTTCTACACCTAACATAGATAGGGCTTGAACTCACAACTCCAAGGTCAAGAGTTGCATGCTGTATGGACTGAGTCAGCTAGATGTCCCTAGACCATTTACATTTAAAGTAATAACTGACAGATCTGTACTTCTTGTCATTTTAAAATTTGTTTTCTAGGTGTTTTTATAGATTTTCTTTATTCCTCTCTTCTTCTCTTCCTCTTTCTTTGTGGGTGATGAGTTTCTATAGTGTTATATTTGGCTTGCTTTCCTTTTATTTTTTATGTGTCTATCATAGGTTTTGGATTTATGGTTACCATATATAACATCCTAAGTAAATAGCAATCTATATTAATTTGATTGTCATTTAAGTTCAAATACATTTTGAAGAACAAAAAGAAAAATATTTTTCTTTTTTTCTTTATCTTTTTCACTTTCTCTTCCCTTTTCCACATTTTATGTATGTGTTGTCATATTTTAGGTCTTTTAATTATAGTTTCCCTATGTCTAATTATGGCCATTTCTTTTCCACTTAAAGAAGTCCCTTTAACATTTCCTGTTAGGCTGGTTTAGTGATGATAAACATCACTTTTTTTGTCTGGGAAAATCTTTATCTCACTTTCAAACCTGAATGATAAACTTGCCTGGTAGAATACATTTTCAGCACTTTGAATATATCATGCCACTCCTTTCTGGCCTGCAAAATTTTGGCTGAAAAATCAGCAGATAGCCTTATAGTTTATCATTTGTAGGTAACTTTTTGTTTCTCTCCAGCTGCTTTTATAGGATTCTCTTTTTATCTTTAACCTTTGACATTTTAATTATTATGTATGACAGTGTGGACCTTGAGTTCATTTTATTAGTGACTTCTGTGCTTCTTGAACCTGGATATCTGTTTCCTTCCCTAGGTTAAGGAAGTTTTCTGTTATTATTTCTTCAACTAAGTTTTCACACCTTTTTCCCTTTTTTCTTCTGAGACCCCCTATAATGTGAATATTTGTTTCCTTGATGTTGTCAGAGAGATTTCTTCATTTATCCTCATTTTAAAAAATTCTTTTCTCATTTTGCTGTTCAGCTTGTGTGGTCTCTATTACCCTGTCTTCCAGATGGCTGTTATATTCTTCTGCATCTTCTCATCTACTGCTGATTCTCTTTGGTGTGTTTTTTATTTCAATTCTTGTAATCTTTAGCTCTGACTAGTTCTTTTTAACATTTTTAATATTTTTATTGAAGGTCTCCTTGAGTTCTTCCACTCTTTTCTCCAGCCCAGTGAGCATCTTCACAATAATTACTTTAAATTCATCAGATGAGGTACCTGGCTGGCTTCGTCAGTAGTAGAGTATGTGACCCTTAATCTCAGGTTCATGAGTTCAAGTCCCATGTTAGAGCTACTTAAAAATTTTTTTTTAATTCTTTTTTTTTTTTTTAAGATTTTGTTTGTTTATTCATGAGAGACACAGAGAGAGAGAGAGAGAGAGAGAGAGAGAGAGGCAGAGACACAGGCAGAGAGAGAAGCAAGCTCCATGCAGGGAGCCCAATGTGGGACTTGATCCGGGTCTCCAGGATCAGGCCCTGGGCAGAAGACAGGCGCCAAACCGCTGAGCCACCCAAGGGATCCCCATTTTTTTTTAAATTCTTTATCAGACATGTTCCTTATCTCTGTTTTGTCTAGTTCTTTTCCTGAGATTTTTTTTCTTGTTCTTTTTTTGTAGCATATTCCTCCGTCTCCTCATTTTGCTTGACCTTCTCTGTTTATTTCTGTGGATTAGGTGGAATGGATATTTCTCTTAAACTTGAAGGACTGGTCTTGAGAATGGTGTCCCCTGTGTAGATTGTGTGCTGGATGATTTTTGTTGGCTGGCTGGAGCTGTGGCTGTATATGCTAGGCATTCTTTTAAATAGTGTCTTTTTAGAAATGTCAGTCAGAGAAAGACAATTTAAGATGAACATAGTGGAAGGGAAAGAAAAATAAAATCAGATAAAAACAAAGGAAGGCAAACCATAAGAGATTCTTAACTACAGATAACAAACTGAATGTTGCCAGAAGGGAAGAAAATGGGGGATGTGCTAGAAGGGTGATGGGCATTAAGGAGGGCATTTTTTAAGATGAGCACTGAGTGTTATATGTAAGTGATGAATCACTAAATTCTACTCCTGTAACCAATAATACACTATATGTTAACTAACTTGAATTTAAATAAAATCTTGGAAGAAAAAACAATAAACAATGGTTTTCTACAGAAAGAAGAACATAATGGTAACGATAATAATAATTATAGAAAAAGAAAAGAAAAAAGCAGAAAATAAAAAATGAATGAAGAGAATAAAACAAAACCAAAAAGAACAAAAGTTAAAACAAGACAAATTTTTAAAAATTAAAAAAATAAGCGGTGCCTGGGTGGCTCGGTCAGTTAAATGTCTGCCTTTGGCTCAGGTCATGATTCCAGGGTCCTGGGGTCGAGCCCAGAGTCAGGCTCCCTGCTCAGTGGGGAGCCTGTTTATCCCTCTCCTTCTCCTGCTCCCCCTGCTTATGCTCTCTCTCTCTCTCTCTCTCTCGTTTTTTTTTCTCTCTCTCTGTCAAATAAATAAAATCTTTAAAAATCAAAAAAAAAATCTTTAAAAAATAAAAATTAAGAAAAAAATTTAAGACAAAACAAAACAAAAAAGAAAAAAATACCCCACGACTTAGTTTCTGTCTTCCAGCACAACAGAGGTTGGCATTGGCTTGTGGACACCACACCTGCTGAGGCCATAAGCTCTCTGGGATGACTGGACCCACCATGTACAGCATCTGGACCCTGTTCCACTCTTGGCTCTTAAAGTAGAGAGGGTGAGTGGATCCCCACAGCTCCTTGGCATTTTTCAACTCTGGCTTTTTTTCTGTGTCCCGGTGAGACCAGGGCTGGTGTGGCCTTGTGGAGGCTGGGCTTGTCATAATTCCTGTGGCAGCTGGACCTGCCTGTTATGGGGTCTGTGTCAGGCTTTGAGGTGGAGTGGGAACATAAACCACGTTGATGTCCAGTCCCTGGGCCCCAGAAAGTCTTCCTACAAATATTCTGTAAAAAGTAGTTTCTTTCAGTAAATTTACTTGTGGGAGACAATTTGCATCTGGAGACCTGGATTAATTTCACATGTTCCGTTTACTAGTTGTGGGATTATCCATGAGTCAAATCACTGAGTCCGAATTTCCTTTTTTGCCCTACACTAAATAGAGCAAGACACCAAGCCCTGGAGTGTGTTTTCGATCTGTGAGGTCTAAGGCAATACTTTTGTTTTCCCAGCTATAAAATGGGAATAGTAACCCATGTAT
The DNA here is from genome assembly GCF_011100685.1 of Canis lupus familiaris. Lineage (NCBI taxonomy): Eukaryota > Metazoa > Chordata > Mammalia > Carnivora > Canidae > Canis > Canis lupus. The sequence goes on along the minus strand of NC_049225.1, from coordinate 393,954 downwards.
TATTGTTTAATGGCTGTCTGATAAATTCATGTATTTGTGCTTCAAGCTCTGAAGGAGTAATATTATCCTGAGAGATTTAGAAACTTTTTTATAAAATTTCTAGCCATGATGTGTGTAACCATAAAAACTGAGGGAGTATAGTTCTCATGGTTGGTTTAATGAAAGAATGGTCAGTTAGGAGAAAGGCTCCCTCCATTCTTGAAACTACAGAAAGCAGACTCTTGTGTAACAAAACTGGCATATGGTTTTTCCAACAACAGGAGTATCATGAGATATTTTGAGCCCAGGGATCCCTGGGTGGCGCAGCGGTTTGGCGCCTGCCTTTGGCCCGGGGCACGATCCTGGAGATCCGGGATCGAATCCCACGTCGGGCTCCCGGTGCATGGAGCCTGCTTCTCCCTCTGCCTGTGTCTCTGCCTCTCTCTCTCTCTCTGTGACTATCATAAATAAATAAAAGTTAAAAAAAAAATTAAAAAAAAAAAAAGAGATATTTTGAGCCCAGAGATTCTTGTTGTATCTAGTGAAAGTCACCTGCAACTTGGACAAGTCTGTCATTCTGATTGGTTATCTTACTTAACAATTGGTTATCCTGGTAGGAATAAAGTGACAAACCTTTATAAATGGTACACATACTTGTGATACTATAAAAGATATAAATATTACTCTTAGATCCAGGGAAGAGAGGCCACTGGCTTTGGCCCTGTGTTTTAGAGGGTCTCACCTCTCACAGACACACACAAAACCATAAATTTTCAAAACAACACATGGCATCTCTGCTGCTCAGAATCTGGTACTTAACCCTGTCAGAGCAGGACTTGCACACCCTGAACATCCAGCCCAGGAGAAATGTATCTCTGTGTCTTACTTTCTTTGCTCAAAGAGAAGGAAGTTGTATTGTGCAAGCTGTGTTGTAAGGGTGCTGATTTGAGAGACATGCCTGGGTTTGGAGTGCAGGAGGAGCTGCGTAACAAAAGTGGTTAGATTAGGGAAAAGGTTAATTTATCTATGTGGTCAAAGCCTTCCTCTCAGCCTGAATGCAGTGGATGCTTATCTAATGCAGAATTATCTTCCACTATAGTAGTACCAGCTGCCTGTCTTCTTGCTTCTCTTCTTATTCTAATTCCTGGCTCAAGAAGTACTCATGAATCAGTACAGTATTTGCAACAGTTGCATAGGGTGGTTAACTAAGAGTCTGTATATTAAGAAATTCACAGTCCTCTTAAATCTGTAAGTGTGAGATTTAGATTTCTACACTGAGTCAAATTTCCTTCTGCATCTGAACTCTTATTCTTTTTTTAAAAGATTTTATTTATTTATTCATGAGAGACACACACAGAGAGAGGCAGAGACATAGGCAGAGGGAGAAGCAGGCTCCATGCAGGGAGCCCAATGTGGGACTCGATCCTGGGACTCTGGGATCACGACCTGAGCCAAAGGCTCAATCGGTGAGCCACCCAGGCGTCCCTAAACTCTTCTTTGGAGTCAGTTTGCCCATGAATGGTTGTTTGGTACAAATGTTTAAAGATAAAATAACATAGGACCAGATTTTCATGCCCATACTCAGACAATAGGATACAAGAGTTCTCCAACATATCTGTTGAGTACAAAAGCAATAACAGTATTTAAAATGCTAGTAACCAGAAAGATACTTTACAGTGAAAACAAACCTAGAGGTTAAAAAGAGAAGGCAATAGAAGAACTTGCTTTCTTTTATATTTTTGGAACAAGAGTCAATTCATTAGTCAGTGAATCTACTTTTTGGCAAATAGTTACCTTGAAATATAATCCATATACTGTTCAGCTTACCCACTTAGCAGGTCTGATTCCATAGCTTTCAGCAATTCACTAGAGCTGTGCAATCATAATCACAGTTAATTTTAGAAGATTTTCATTACCCTCAAAAGAAAAGTCCATGCTCCTTTGCTATCACCTATGATCCTACCATTCACCCCAGCCCTAGGCAACCACTATCTACTGTCTATCTCTATAGCTTTGCCTTCTCTGAGCATTTCATGTTAATAGACATTTGGTGATTGGCTTCTTTCATTTAGCATAATGTTTTCAAGGTTCATCTATGTTGTAGTGCATATCACTGCTTTATTTATTTGGAATAAATGTAGTGAGTATTATACTTATTTATACTGCTCAGTAATATTCCACTGTGCAGATATACCTTATTTATTAGGACAATTCATCAATTAACAAATCTACTTTTTGACTATTATGAATAATGCTGTTATGAAAATTCAAATGCAAGTTTGTGGGAACGTGTTTTCCTTTCCCTTGGGTATATGTACCTAGGAGTGGAATTGCCAGGCTGTACGATCATGGGTAATTCTACAGTTAGCCATTTGAGGAACTGCCAAACAGTTTGTCAGAGTCACTGCACTGTGTCACATGAAGGATTTTTAGTTTGTTTCTCTCTTGCAGCCTCCCAGAAAAGTACAGATTACCAGTAAGAAGCAGTTATACCCTGACCCATAAGGAAATTTTCTTATTGATGAGTCAAACTAAATTATTGCCTTCCCCAAACTAGGTTATGGGTGTAGTGGTGGTGGAAGGGGGTGGGGAGACAGGAGCACATGGTCTCTGGGTGGAATCCACACTTCCCAGGTTGGCATCCAAGGCCATATGGCAGGGACTTTGCAGTTTTATCTGTGTTTATTTATTTATTTGAAAGATTTTATTTATTTATTCTTGAGAGACACAGAGACAGAGGCAGAGACATAGGCAGAGGGAAGAGCAGGCTCCCCATGGGGAGCCCGATGCAGAACTCGATTCCAGGACCCCGGGATCACAACCTGAGCCGAAGGCAACACTCAATCACTGAACCATCCAGGTACCCCTTTATCTGTGTCAGGATTCAGACACTTCCACACTTCCAGTTGTACTGGGTGCAGATTGTGAAAGTCGTTGACAGGAGGTAGGAAGAAAGATGAACAAGGACCATAACTCAAGGTCTACTGCCCCCGGGGACTGTCTCTGAGTATGGTGGTAAAAGGACCTAAGAGCAGAAGCTAGTGAACCTTTCACTGAGGACTCTGAGGCTGGCAGATAAATACTCAGTGCCCATTGGCCCCCATACAGATGAGAGAAGTTCTTACTCCTTCATGGGCACTAACATATTTGAGAACATCGTGGCCAGGGTATCAGGACTCTCGAGGTGGCAATCAGATATACAGAATGATGAGACGTATTGAAGCAATTTTGTGGGCGGAGGACATGGGTGAGTGTGGGTGCTGGGGTGTGGAAATAACAGGTGTGATCAGGTCATTCCGAAAAACTCGTTCATCAACACCCAGAACATGCCTTTCAGGGGCTTTTTATTTTCCTGGGTGCCTACCTGAGGGGAGTCAACTGTCCTGCACTGGAAATGTGCTAAAAGCCAGGGAATTAGGCATACTGCAGTTAACATGGCTCCATTTGTTGTGAGATTTCAGAAGACATGAGGTGTAAACATAATTTTATGTATTGTTTTCTAATCATTTCCATTGGTTTTGGTCTTCAAATAAAAATTGATGGTAATATGTCACCTATCTCCTTCCTATTTGCTTTACCTTTTTCCTTTCAGGAACCTGTTTCAGCGAAGGTCTTGCTGGCGTTACATGCATCATGGACAAGATTGCACACACCTGGTGTACCTTCCTTTCTCAGCAGTCTACAGGTGCCAGTGGTCCTCTCTCAAGGTCAGTACACAGGGATGCCTGGGTGGCTCAGTGGTTGAACATCTGCCTTCAGCTCAGGGTGTGATCCTGGGGTCCTGAGATCAAGTCCTGCATTAGGCTCCCCCCTCTGCCTTTGTCTTTGCCTCTTCCTCTGTCTCTCATGAATAAATAAAATTTTAAAATCTTAAAAAAAAAAAAAAAGCATGGGCAGCCCGGGTGGCTTCATGCCCAGAGCGTGATCCTGGAGACCCGGGATCAAGTTCCATATCAGTGGGAGTGCAAGTGCCCTGCATGGAGTCTGCTTCTCCCTCTGCCTATGTCTCTGTCTGTCTGTCACTCTCTCTCTCTCTCTCTCATAAATAAAATATTTTAAAAAAAGCACACCTGCTCATCTTACCTTCCACTCACAACGCCCCGGGTTTTCCTCCCCAGGTACCAGATCCAATAATAAGAAAGCTAAACCTTTTCCTAAGGTATGTTTGTCCCATTCAGTCCAATAGAATGAGTTTACCTTTGCAGCTAGTGTGAATTGCATTTTCCACAAAGACCTCTTAGAAAATAAGACAGAGCTTAGGGCCTTTTGTTTCTTTCTGTTTGATTAGTAGGGAAAACTCTCCAAAATGCATTTAGGTTGCCTCCAGAATCGGGCATGTAACAGAATGAGTGATACTTCATTTCTCATAATGGAGGCCAGAAGAGGAGATAGAAGGCAGATGGAAGCACATGCTGTTAATAAGCTATAACAGAAGAGAACCAGTCCACCCACTGTCAGAGTGTGGGGCAGGGGACTTGTGTGCGTGAGGGTGGATGGTGGTGGGTGTCAGGGTGTAAGCTGAAATCCTGGATTCTTAAGGCTTAGGGGAAAAAAAAGTCTGTTCTATTCAGTGCTTATAATGTTAGACCAGTCCAGGTTATGTGGAGCCAGTTCACAAGCAGTATAATATTTCACTAATCAGTATCTGGATTTAGAAGATTTATGGTACAGTAAAATTTCAAAAAAAAAAAAAAAAAAAAGCCCAAAAACCCAGAACACTCCTTTATGTTCCATCACCTCTAAGTTATTTATTAATTAAATCTATAGATTTTTTCAGGAATCCATACTATGCGTACTGGTGATCTCGGTGTACACAACATGATTTTTAATACAGAAAACAACATGAAAACCATTACAGTAGTTGAATTTTTAATTTAAAAAAATCCCGAAGTTTATATGTTTTAACTGCTTAATAAAAATGTTAATATATACTTAATTTCATTGAAATACATTTTACATATAATACTGCGCAAATTTAAGGTTCATCTGATACATTTATATATTGTAATATGACTGTAGTGATAGTTATCACCTCTATTGTGTCATATATTTATCATTTCTTTGCTGTGGTGTGAATAATCAAGATCTTGCCCTAACTTGGCAAGTATGATGATTATAATACAATGTTGTTGTCTACTATACATTAGATCTTGATGATTATAATACCACATTGTTGTTATACTATACATTAGATCTTCAGGACTTATTTATTATTTGTAAGTTTTTACCCTTAAAAGACATGTCTCCTATTTCCCAACCCTCAGCCCCTGGTAATCACTATTTAAATTTAAAATAATGTGAATAGGCAAATATTTTGCAACCCAGAGGGTGACTGAGGGTCTTGTGCTGGGTCAGCTCTGTTTTGATTCACACTAAAACTGATATCATTGGCCATTCAGTATTCACCCAGAAAACCCCAATCACCCCAAACAAACCATGAATTTTGTGGTTTCCTTGAAGATTTTCAGGGCAAAAAGTTTTGTTATCACCTAATATATAACACGTCTAATTGGAGGAGAAAACTCTCCATTAGTGATGTCACTTTACAAGGTCTTTCACTAGGTCCTTGGCATCCAAATGAGCCTTCTGTTCTGCTGCTTTCCTATCACCTTGGACCTGGGCTCAGCCAAGCATGTTTGAACAAAGCAAGTCTTCAGCTTACAAGGAAATTTTCCTAACAGTGGCCAAGAAAGTGAAATTTTTCTCCGTATGATTTACAGTCTTTAAGAACAAACCAGCATTCTTCTCTGTTTCTCTCTTTTGTCTACTCAATCCCCATCCCTACTGGCGTGACATTTATTTTTCCAGACGTTTTAAATAAATGTATTATTTTACTTTCTGGCATGTTGTACAGAATCTCCCTTTTTATTCATTTGTTGTAACATAGGGAGGGCAGGATGGAGGCAAAATCTACCCATGTGCCTCCTGAAACTCTTGAACCCTGATTGCCTAACCCCATTGCTTGTCTTGGATATGTTCCTTCTAATTCAGCCTGTTCTCTGCTCTCTTTTTTTCAAACTACGTTCCCATCTCACATAATGGGACAATTGAACTCAAGCTTTCTAGGACAGTCTAGATTGAGGACTGTCTGGGGAGGATGCAGAAGTGAAGGACAGGAGATTCCTAGCTTTATGGAGGCTTTGGTCCTCCAGCCTTTGAAGGGACACAGCACATTACTGTCTATGCAGGGCCAAACTGTACAAGATCTAAAATGACTCCAAGGGTGGAAAAATATTACAAAAATGGACCACAGTGTTACAGATGTGAGGGATCTGGCTGCTTTATATAAACATAGAGACAAACCCAGGGCATCACCCCACGGAGGATGACTAAGGGAATGTCATAATGCAAATTGCTCCCAAGACGTCAATGGGAAGTAGCCCCCTTACCAAGCCCCGGGGCCCTGCCCCATCCAATCTACTCCCTGTCAGAACTCCCTGAGCAATTCATATGTTAACACTTGGCCCAGCAGTTTCCTCCACAAACCTGGTCCAGACCCATAGCCAGCAGCTCAGCCCATGCCTACCCCACATTACCACTTGTCAAATATCGTGAACACCCAGTTGGCGGAGGGGTTTCTGTTCCCTCCCCTCCATCATCCCATGGGCACCATATCATGATTCCTCATTCCTCAGCGAAAGATGCTGGGGGGATGAAGCTTCTAGAGTCCAGATGCCTCTCAGAGTTCTCTGCTGGCTGCATTTCTCCATTCAGCTCCTGAAGAAACGCCAACAGGTGCAAGGCCACGGAATCAGTTCTGTTTTTAGAAAGCCTGATACAGGCAATTTTTTGCAGCTTATTTTTCATCTTTTCTTTCTCCTTTGATTTCTGGTCTATTTTCATGCCCTCTATGAAATGATGGATGGCCTTGTCTTCTCTTTTCATTTCATACAGCTGGAAGTTGCCATAACGCAGATGGAGCACTTGTTTGGCTCCAGGAGAAAGCTCTTTGCTGAATTCTTTTTGGAAGTAGTGCTCTGCTTTGTCGTACTGACCTGCTTGGGCATAGAGGCAGGCCAGATAGGAGCAGACACAAGATAGGTTTGCATTGGCCTCATCCACTCTCTTTAAATGATACACAGCTTGTCCCATGGCTTCTTCTAACTTCTCTCTCTTCCCGTACATTTCATTCTTTCCTGTGTCCTGCAATAGGTCGAGGACTTTTGTCCTATAGAGGCATCCAATATGCCAGTGCAGGTAGGCATTGTTTGGCATGCCTTCTAGAGCCTTTTTTAGCAGTTCGACAGCTTTGTCCAGTGCTCCTTTTCTTTGATACAGTTTTGCTGCTCCGCAAAGCACATCTGTTGCACATGAGGTTTCCTCCAGCACTTCCTCAATAAGACTCTCCCCTTCCCCTTCTTCCTTCATCTTTTGAAGTTTCAGAGCCAAAAGGACTTTCACATATTGGTTGTCAGGATTCAGCCGAATGGCCCGCCTCAGAGGGTTGATGGGATTCTGAGGCAGTGGCCAGGTCTCCAGCCGGTAGCTCGCAATGGCTAGTCCGGAGATGAATTCCGGGTTCTTGGGATTCCTTTCCAGAGCCTTCTCAAAGCACACCTTGGCCCTCTCGTTGTGCTTCCTGCCACACTGTAACCGGGCCCACCCCTCCTGGAAGTCTAGTTCAGGGCTCTCTAAGCTGTAGGGGCTGTGAGACTTCTCACATACTCGTCTTACCTTGTCCACGTAAATCTGAGCATCTGCAAATCTGCCCAGGTGATAATAGACCCAGGCATAGTTACCCCAGGTGACCAGACTTCGGATCTCTGCTTGATCAGAGTGCTCCCGCTGGATCAGCTCCTCTGCCTGCCAGAGGCATTCCAGGGCTGCCTTGTTGTGGCCTCTGCGGTGTTTTATGTAGGCCAGTATGTTGAACACTGTGGCTTTGAACTCATTGTTCTGGAATTCAGTTGCATCGCACACTTTGTCTTCAAAATCATCCAGGGACTTTCCTCCATCCACCAAGGTCCAGGTGAAATGGCATTTCAGTTGCCACAGGCAGCTCTCTAAGGCCTTCCTGGTGCTCTCACTGGAAGGCAAAACAGAAAGGTGATGCTTTGAGACACAGCATGGATTCTCCTGACAAGAAACGGGAAGCATGGCAGTACAGATCTCCTCCTCCTCTTCCTCAGGGCTTTTACCCCAATCAAAAAAGAACAATATTTCCTTTTTGTTTCTGTATTTTGGTGTATGCGTTAAATGCACGGGGACACAGGGGTTAGGTGATGTGGGTAGTGGAAGGATTAGGGAAAGGGCCATGGTTTTTATGAGAAAGAAACAAACAGGGCAGGAGCAGGGGGAGGGGCAGAGGGTGCAGCAGACTGCCCAATGAGCAGGGAGCTCAATATGGAACTTGATCCCAGGACCCTGAGATCATGACCTGAGCTAAAGGCAGCTAAAGGCAGCTAAAGGAAAGCTAAAGCTAATCCACTAAGCCATGCAGGTGCCCTGACTTGATGCAGTTTTTAAGAAGAAAGGCTATTTGATTGCTTTATGTTCTTCATCTTACCTAGCATTTACTTTTGTATTTGAAAATTTTAGCTTTGGAATTGTATATTCTGTTAATGTCTCCCCAGGTTGATTTTAATCTCATTACCCCTATGCATTGTCTTTTGTATTTTTAGCTTCTTGGTCCTTAATTTGTCCTTTTTGTCCTTATTGCTATTTCTTATTATTTGAGTTTTATATCCTTAACTGATTTTATTTGGTCATCCAAACTTTTTTTTTTTTATCAAATTGGTTTTGTCTTTTGTTTTTTAAGGCAATTTTGGTTTTGTTTTTGTTTTGTTAAGATTTTATTTGTTTAATCATGAAAGACACAGAGAGAGGCAGAGGGAGAAGCAGGCTCCCTATAGGGAGAGCCTGATGCAGGACTCCATCCCAGAACCCCAGGATCATGACCTGAGCCAAAGGCAGACACTCAACCTCTGAGCCACCCAGGTGCCCCTTATCTTGTCTTTTTATTAATTCAGCAATCTCTGTTCTCATTTTGTCTGAACTTTCCCATTTTAACTATTTAAATCATATTTCAATAATTCTAAATTCTTATTTCCTCTGCTTTTGCATCATCATACTACTTTAGTATTATGTATGTTAGCAATGTTTTAAACTTTTTTTAAAAGGTTTATTTATTTATTTATTTATTTATTTATTTATGATAGACAGAGAGAGAGAGAGAGAGGCAGAAACACAGGCAGAGGGAGAAGCAGGCTCCATCCATGTCGGGAGCCCGACGCAGGACTCGATCCCGGGACCCCAGGATCGTGCCCTGGGCCAAAGGCAGGCGCTAAACCACTGAGCCACCCAGGGATCCCATGTTTTAAACTTTTATCTTGAAATAAAATGTAATCTTTTTCTCCCCTCCACCTCACTGCTATCTCTTAGACTGACATCTTAACATTTCTCATTTGTATTGGTCTATTAAAATCTTTGCATTTGTGGCTTTAATTATCTTTTGAAATTTTATTTTTCCTCTCCTGTGGTTTGTGTTCACAGTATTGGAAGTGTGGTTACAGGAGGAGGTTCACAAGATACCTAGCATCTTTTCTTATGGGTAATGCTCTTTTTCCCTTAAGGGACTCTTGCAACTCTTCTAAGAAGAATTCCATTCCCTTCAGTATTGGTTCTTTAAAACAAAATTAAAATAAAATAAAAGTAAAGTAAAATAAGGAAAACTCACCACACAGAAACCCTATCCTGAATAACTTCAGAGATGAGAAGGTTAAAAATCATTAACTGCCCAAAATCATTTCTCATTTCTCTGCATTGCCTCTGTATTAGAATCCCTGAAACATTGCTTTTTCTCATTTAAAAATATATTTTTTCATAGTATGTGTTAATTAGCCCTTTTATGAGGAGCCAATATTCTAAATATTATAGATTCTGACATAGACAAACAGTAGATGCATGGAAAGTTACACAGTGTGCCAAAAACCATCTTTGAAATACTTGTCAAGTGTTTCAAATGGAAGATTATATTCCCCCATTCTTCCTGCCCCCTATCTCTCACTTTTTACACCCTCTCCCTCTCTCCTTCCCATCCAAGTTGATGATTACATTGGGGCTGGGCACCCAAACTCAAGTGGAAGCTGGAAATGGAAACAAGAGGCAGGTGGGAGCCAGTGGTCTGGAGTTAGGGAGAATACTGTGCTTGCTGGAGGGCTCAAGGGGATGTGATCTGCAGCATGCCCTGGAGAGATGGTGACCTAGAGGCACATGGAGTAGATACAAAGTCTAGGTCCCTCAAGCTTTCCATGGTCGTGTTCTGGCCCTCCTGGGCTCCAGTTCTGCATGTGGGTCCTGAGCCATTCCAGGAACTTTAAGTCAGTTCCTGTTCATTTATGCTACTTGAGTCAGATGGAGACTTAACTACTCCAAGTAGAATAAACAGAAAAGAGGAAGGAGAATGGGTAGGAGTGTCTGCATGGGGAAGGACCCTCTGTCCTCTTGAAGTCCTGGACAGGCCTTAGTGGAGAGCCAGGTTGTCTGAGCCTCTTAATATAATATGCGGTGGGATGGGTGGTGTGTGTGTGTGTGTGTGTGTGTGTGTGTGTGTGTGTGTGTTTGTGAGCCTAGGAGAATACCTGGTGTGATATCTGGCATGCTAATGACAGTAGACTTCCCTTGAAAATTTCATGTCCAATCTGATCTATTTTTCTTCCCAATAAGATTACATAAACGTAGCACATAAGCTCTTTAGCAACTCTCTCCTTTAATTAAAAAAATTTTTTTTAAGATTTATTTATTTGAAAGAGAGTGCACACACTCAAGCACATGAGCATGTGAGTGCAGCAGGGAGAGGAGAGGGGCAATGGAAGAGAGAGAATCTCAAGCAGACTCCCTGCAGAGTATGGAGCCCTATGTGGGGCTTAATATCAAGACCCTGAGATCATGACCTCCACAGAAATCAAGAGAGGGATCCTTAACTGACTAAGTCCCCCTGGGTGCCTGGCAACTTTCATTTTTTATAAGAGAAACAGAAAGAGTGAATACAGTTGAAATTATCTCCAACATATAAAGCCTATAGTCAATTGTGCATTTGCAGGATAGAGGCATTTACTATACACACATGTAAAATCTTTGAGTATCCATTCCAAAGCATCCAATTTCACTGTGCGATTATGGGCTTTCATTTCCACGAATAAATCAGAAGTTGGTTCCAGACACTTGCTTCCTGGACTGAGACTTCTGAGACTTATGCTCCTGATGACTGTAGAAGTTCCAACTGTTTACACACATCAGTTTCTTCCTCTGCTTCTTGTCTGCATAAAAGTCACAGTGACACTGTTCACCAGGTTCAGAGCTAATGCTGCACCAGTGTCTGAGGGCAGTACTAGCACCGAAGAGCCTGTTAGAAATGCCCATCCTTGGACCTCTGTGGAGGCCGAGAAAATTAGGGCCATTCAAGTTTAACATTGGCACAAGTACAGCCATTGTAGCTTTGGCAGCCATCTCAGGCCACTGTGACCAGGCCACTGTGACCAGGTACTGAACTCTACCTTACCCCGGCTACAAAAAACCCACAAAGCACGCCCTTATCGGAATAAGGAAGCAAGAGCTTGTGAGACCTCTTTACTGGAGATTCTCACACCCCCACCCTTACTGCAAAACCCCACCTTACCCCTAGACCAGCCCATAAAAACCCAGCTATAACCCACCTCGGGGTCCAAGTCCCTGCTCCGCTGTGTTGGGTATACTTGGACCCAAGCTCTACCTTGCTAATAAGACCCAGCTGTAATTCACCTCGGGGTCCAAGTCCCTGCTCTCTGTGTCAGATATACTTGGACCCAAGCTCGAGCTTGCTAACAGCTCCTTGGTGGTTTTCTCCGATTCGCAATCTTGGGCACATCACCTCAACCTAGGATTACCAAATCAGAATCTGAAGTGGGGAGTTGAGTCCAGGAATTGTTTTTAGCAAGCCCTCCAGATAGATCTTATGCATGCTCAAATTTGAGAACCACTGTCTTAGAGCACAGGGCCAATGCCTGGCAACAGCACCTAATTACTAAGGGATCAAAGAAAATTAGAAGAGAGACTGATGGGTCTGTGTTATTATGGGACAGAGTCTAAGAGAAGACTATGCTAAAGTTCTAAGAAGTTAGAAAAGGTTTCTAAATATTCTGAATTACCCTAGAAACAGACATCTGGAAATACATCAGATCTTTTTCTTTCCTGTCAGACATGCAGAGTTGCAGAAAAAGTATCACTTCGAGAAGAGAGATCAGGAAACTTATAGAAGCAGGGCAATGTGTCCTTTAGGAAGTCAAAGCTGGGGCTGGTGTCCCTGCACTCTGGAGCTCCCAGGGCTGAGGCTGAGGCTGAGGCATCTAGTCTGGCTATCCCACCCTCACATTGGAGAAAACAGAAAGCTCCCTTCCTACCCTACTTCCTCCCAGGGCAATCGGTGCAAAAGAGCATTTTAGAGGTGGGGGCTCTTTTCTTCAAGCATCTGACCTCCAATCCATACTTCAGAGAGAAGGACTTAGGCCAATCAGTAGCATTTGGGGGTAAAATATATTCTGTTGAATTAATGACTATATCTTATCAGCCCTAATACAAATCTAAGATGAATGAAAGGAAATCTACCTTCGCATGAGTTGGGGTTGCTGCCTGGAGTACATCTTAACCATATCTGCTAAAAACAGATCCTTCATTAAATAAGAATCTTACTGGGACGCCTAGGTGGCTCAGTGGTTGAGTGTCTGCCTTTGGCTAAAACCCCTTCCCCCCCATCCGATGCCCTGCATGGAGCCTGCTTCTCCCTCTGCCTGTGTCTCTGCATCTCTCTTTCTGTGTCTCTCATGAAGAAATAAATAAAATCTTAAAATAAAATAAGAATCTTATTAAAAGCCTCTCACTTAATCCTTTCAAATAGGAAACAAAAGAGAGTCTTCCCTGCCCCACCCCATCTTTAAATGAAGCACCTGCCTGATTGAAGCACCTCTCTCTCTTTCTCTCCTCCTTCCTCCCTCCTTCCTCTGGACCTCATCTGTCAGCATCCCTGTGAGGCACCCTGAGGAAGCTTGACAGAGTTGGGGCAGAAAAATCTCAGAAATAAGCCAGCCAGCATTGGCAAGAGGAACACTAGGCCTTGCAGCTAGAGCACCACAAGGCTGCAAACAAATGCAGAAGCAAAACAAGTCAGGAACTTAGGCTTTAGGAGGGTGGCCATGTGGGATTTGCATTCACAGCAAGAGACTGGATATTTTCAGCACAATCAGGGCAGGAGCATTTTTACCTCATGATTGTGGAGTGCTTCTTAGCGGTGCTGGAAGGCTGTGGCTCTGGCTACGGTGCTCTTCAGAAGTCTCCCTCCTCTGCCTCCGAGAGAGACACTAAGGAAACCTGTATATGCAAGCACTTCCTGGCGCTTCTTCCTTGTTTTCCTGCAGTTCACTTTAGGAAACAGAAACTGAAACTGGACAGTAAAACTGGTCTGGCTCTACTAGGAAATGAATCTTGAGTAAGAGCCCCGCCTCCAGCACCCTGTGTCCCCCACCCTGTAGTGAGCCAGAACTTCTTCCTTCAGGCTGTAATGATGTCCTAGATCAGCTGACATCAAGGGAGCCCAGCTTGGAGAAGGATGCGGGTACCAAACACCAAGCAGCTTGCTTCATTACCACAATGTTTACCCATCCTCCCTGTGCTCACCCTTATTACCCTGTGGTCTGTGGGCCCCTGAAAGGAAGAGGGCTGTTTCATTAAGGACTGAGTGTCTAGTCCCTGCATTAGTATGGGGCACATGACAGGCATTCAGAAGGTAGAGGCTGAATGAATGAAAACATGATCAGAACCATGGGCTCTGATGCCCTGTCTGGATTTGAACCCAGGCTCTGTGTATGTGCTGTGACACTGGAAATTACTGAATGTTTCTCGTGCTTTCGTCTGTCCTCCTGTGAAATGCTGATCCCACTACTACTACCCAACTCATAATAGTGCTGTGTGAGGATCAAATCGGTTAAAGCATGAAATGTCCTTAATATAGTGCCTGGCACATAAGAAGTGCATGCTACCTTTTATTATAATTAATAGCTAAAGTCATTAACCAACATTAACCAAAGAGGCCAGAAGGGAAATTTTTAAAAAGATTTTATTTATATATATTTATTTATTTATTTATTTATTTATTTATTTATTTATTTATTTAACAGAGAGAGAGAGAGAGTGGGAGCACAAGCAGGGTGAGCAGCAGGCAGAAGGAGAAGCAAGCTCCCCCCTGAGCAGGGAGCCCTGTGGGGGGCTGGATCCCAGGACCCCAGGATCATGCCGAGGCAGACGGTTCACCAACTGAGCCTCCCAGGTGTCTCAGAGGAGACACTTTTGATGTTGCCTTTTCTGGAATGTTAGCTCCTCTCAGGGTCCACCATCCATCCCTCATGAGCACTAACCCTAAGCCAAATGCCTTCTAATACCTGTACACGTCCTGGGCTTTCCTGAACACCGCGACACTTAAAATCCTGTGGGTATCCAGCACTCCTATGTCACCATTTGCCAGCGCAGTGGTTTGCTATGATGGAGGAAATGTATTTTCTTTGCTTTTTCCTTATTCATACCGTTGATTGCAAAGGGATTACTGTGTGTGTAGACCCAAGAGGAAAAAAGGTAACAACACTTGGAGACTTTGACCGCAGGAAATTATGCTGAGCATGACTGACGCCTATTCTCCGGTACAATTGAATACAGCTGAAGCAGGTAAATCAGTCTTGGAGAAAGGCTTATTTATGGCAGGTTGTGTCTGCGTGCTGCAGGGGGAAGCAGAAGCTCCTCCTCTTGACAGTCCTCTACCCTTTTATTGGGACACACAGTCAAGCCTACTCCAATTGGAAACCCTTACTTTTAGGTGTCATTCATGAGTTATAAATTCTAGTATGTATTTACAGAAATGTATGTTAGGGGCACCTGGGTAGCATGGTCAGATAAGCATCTGCCTTTGGCTCAGGTCATAATCTCAGGGTCCTGGGATGGAGTCCTGCATCAGGCTCCCTGTTCAGTGGGGAAGTCTGCTTGTCCCTCTGCCTCTGCCCCTCCCCCTGCTCATGCTCTCTCTCAAATAAATAAATAAAATCTTAAAGAAAAAGAAATGTACGTTAGATGTACAAGAAATGCTGCAGAAGGAAACTAGGAAAACTGGGATTTTTTTTGTTGTTTGTTTGTTTTGAATTTGCACTCAAGTGAACTATTGGATCGCAATGTTTAAATCTTATTATAGAGGTACCCAGAGGGGAGAAGCACAGGGAAAGCACGTTTTACTCTTCAGATATCTGTATGGCAAGCACCTGTGTACGTTCACACAAGAAGTACGCACCAGCTGCTCTGGTAGCTGAGTGAGTGTTAGTATATGTAGTGTAAATGCAAAAATAGAAACTGGAAAAGAAAACCAAGTCTCTTCTGGTAATATTTCTATTATGAGAAAAATGAAGCTTCCCCAGTGAGAGTTCTGATTATTCCAGTTCTTACAACTATTTATGTATCTGTGTCCCAGAATATAGGCCTAGGGCTATCCCTGTCTCAGTGTGGACTAGAGGAGAGTCCTTGTCTACTGTTTTCAGAATGAGGAAAGCCATTTCCATATTGTGTGGCCACATCAGCTACAAAGTGGTATAATCCACCAGTTCCCACATTGCCATCAACCAAAGGTGATTTCAGTTTCACCTGGGGACCTGCCACAAATGCAAATTCTCAGGCTCCATCTTCAGTAAAATGAGTCAGAAATTCTAGGAGTGGGGCCAAGCAATCTCTGTGTTAGTAAACTTTCCAAATAATTCTAATACTTGCCATAAAGTCTGAAAACCACATCATATTTTGACTGTAAGTAAAAATTCTTTTAAGTCCATAAAACAAAATTCTATAGGTTTTTCTTGAGATTTATGGAGAAAATGGCCCTCTTTTTTGTTCAATGTCCCTGCAGAGAATGTTTGATGAAAGCTTTGTCCACCTAGATGAGTGAGTGGCTAGTTCAATACACACCTGCTAGAGGACCCTTCACACCCTAAATATCCACAATCTCTTAGTGATGCTCCATTCCCCTCAATGGACAGGGTGTGACTTCCTGTGGTCTGGTGGGAACAAACCTCAAAGACTAGATGTGATAACTCTTGTATGCCCTGTGCTCTGGTGGGGCACAAGAACCATAATAGACATCCCAACTGAAGAAAAATGGAGGAAGCTCAGAGATTTCGAGTCAGTGGTAATGATGAAAGTCCACTGGATAGGCATTTGGAAGATTCTTTCTTTTTTTTTCTTTTTTTTTTTAATTTTTTTAAATTTATTTATGATAGTCACACACAGAGAGAGAGAGAGAGGCAGAGACACAGGCAGAAGGAGAAGCAGGCTCCATGCACCGGGAGCCCGACGTGGGATTTGATCCCAGGTCTCCAGGATCACGCCCTGGGCCAAAGGCAGGCGCCAAACCGCTGCGCCACCCAGGGATCCCTGGAAGATTCTTTCTTAAAGCCAGATTCTACTCTCTGATGGGAATCTTGCCCTCATTTTCCAGACCTCTAGTACCATCCTCTGGGAGGCTTTTGGGACGTTAACTCTCTTGTTCCCCCATCCTCCCCCATGGGCTGTGTTCTGTGTTCACCTTCTGGGCCCTGGAGACTCCTGTGCTCACACAGAACTTTTGTTGATCGTGTCGCTTGGCAGAGAGCATTTATTCAAAGTCCCAGTGCCTTCAACGAATGCCTCAAATATTTGTTAGTGTCTGATTCTGAGAATAAAAAGAGTTTTAAAATTCAATCGGGGTGCTTGGGTGGCTCAGTGATGGAGCATCTGCCTTCAGCTCAGGGTGTGACCCTGGGGTCCTGGGCTGGAGTCCTACATCGGGCTCCCCACAGGGAGCCTGCTTTTCTCTCTGCCTGTGTCTCTGCCTCTCTCTGTCTCTCATGAATAAATAAATAAAATCTTAAAAAAAAGAAGGTTGATTATCACAGAAGCATTGATAAGTAAAAGGGGGATGAAAAAGACCACACAAGGGTATGAGGGACAGCAGAGGAGATGTGTGGAAATGTGTCTCTGCACATCTATCAATTTCTGGTTCTTTGTGAAACTTAGCAGTGGGAGCCTTTTGGCCTCTCTCACCAGCTGCCCTGCTGGGTCTCTGGAAGCAAAGCAGTGGCTACTTCAGTTTCCAACCAGACTTTGCACCTTCCTTTGGGTTCCTCTCACATTTACCAAAGGGCTACAGGCAGACACCGCCCCCTGCCCCATAACACACAAGGCCAAGTAACACAGGTGAACTCACCCTTCCATGTCAGGTCAGGGAAGGCTCACTGTGAACTTTCTGGAGCTTATGATATGATGGCAAGATTAAACCTTCACACATCTGATGACAGAGAGGGGAAAACGCTGCAACACTGGCAAGTGCCTGGGAAGGATAAAGCTCTTCCTTGTTTATTGGGAAATGAGGAAACTGGAGGGTGTGTGCTGCCGATGAAAGCACAACATTGCAGTGTGATCTTGAAGAGCTGTGTGCCCTTCATCTTGGTGCATTTGCATTCATCACATTACTTGATGCCTTTTGGGAGTTCAAGAAAAGTTTGTTGCACAGAAAGTAAATTCCTGAGCATGGATGAGATAGCAAAAGAGACAGCAGAGTGGGACAGGTGGAGAAAAGCCATCAGAGCAAAGGTCCAAGTCATGGCTACATTTTGAAGGATTAGTTACGATGGATCTCATTATGGATGGATGAAGAGAGTGAGAGGACACGCTGTGTATATCAGGGTGGGGTGAGTGGGTGAGTGGGTGGGTGGTGGCAGTAAAATTGAAGGCATGAATGAAGACCTGGGAACCAGAGACTCGTCCGTTATGTGCAGAGATCCTCAAATGTTGCTAAGTGTGGCTTGTACTCAGCAGGAACTAGTTGCAGAATGGATACCATTGGAGTGGTCACAGCACTCCAGTGCGATTACCTTTGGTTTTGAATTTGTTTTTAATATATGCTTTGGGTATCAAATTCAAAATTTAAAAATTGGGCAGTCCGGGTGGCTCAGCAGTTTAGCGCCGCCTTCAGCCCAGGGCGTGATCTTGGAGACCCTGGATCTGGTCCCATGTCAGGCTCCCTGCATGGAGCCTGCTTCTCCCTCTGCCTGTGTCTCTGCCTCTCTCTCTCTCTCTCTGTCTCTCTCTGTGTGTCTCTCATGAATAAATAAATAAAATCTTTTTAAAAATAAATAATAAATTTTTAAAAATTAAAAAAATTAAAAAATCTATACAATTGAAATATAGAAGTCTTCCTCCAATACAGACTCTCAGATAACCTGCTCCTTCCCTGGAGGCTACCCTAGAGGAAATATATTCTTTCCCAAATAGTCTATGCATAATGTGATATGCTTTTTTTCCCTCCTCCTACCCTTCCTTCCTTCCTTTGAACAATGTTATCAGCATGCTGTATACACTCTTCTGCACTTTTATTTTTTTAATTTTTTAGTGTATTGAAGAGATAGTGCTCCATGTTTTTACATTTAGAACTGCCTTATTATTTTTTATGATAGTCGCATGCAGTTCTGTGTTTGAAATAGGAAAATTGAATTAATGAGTCTCTAGTGATGGGCATTTGAGTTGTTTGTTATTATAAACGAAGCTTCATGAGTATATACATGTCTTTGCATGCATACGCAAATACAGGATAAATTAATGAGTGGAATTGCTGGGGCGGAGATTCATGAAATGCTTAATTGCTATCAACAAATACCTTCCATCTGCATGATTTATAACCTAAACAGTGATGCATGATAAAGCCTGTTTCCCCACATCCTTGTTAGCATTCTTTCCAGAAGATGTTTCTTTAGTTGACCTGAAATGGTCTCTCTTAATAGTATTGGTTTGCTTTGCTCTTAACAAGAATGACATGGACAATCATTTCACGTGTTTAAGCCATTTTAATTTCCTGACCTTTGCCCATTTGTCCAAAGAGTTGATTTTTCCTTATTGATGAATAGGACTGTTTCAGCATTAAAGAAGTTAATCCTCTCCCCAGTAATGTGCTGAAACAGTATTTTTAAGTCTGTCAGGGACTTTCTGAAGGTTTCTCATCTATGAAATGTGTTTTTAATGTGGTTGGATTGCTGAATACTTTTGCCTTTTGTGTTTTGTTTCATATGTTAAACTTCCAGACCCTGTGATTTTAAAAATGTTCTCAAGAATTCCTGTAGAAATGTTGTGATTTCTATTTTTTAAACATTCACATATTTGAATTGTATGGAATTCATTTCAGAGCACAAGGAGCGAGGAAGAAGACCAGGCCTCGGCGATGTTGTCTTCACTTGTTCCCTTGGCAATGTCGAGTGCCTACTGTGTGCCAGGCCACGTGCAAGGCACTGGGTGAGATCTGGGTATTGCAAACAGAGACTGAACCAGAGTCCCATAGCCCCAGAGCAGGTGCTCACTTTCAAGGGGGCTTGAGCTCAAAATAGCTATAGGACAGAGGAGAAGTGATTCTGCATTTCCAGGTCTAGATGAGAGAATTTGGCGAGCCTGGAAAAAGAGACAGCAATTATTGGCTATTATTGGATGGCTCAGTCAGCCATCTGGTCCAGTTCCTGCGAGTTGCAGCTGCTCTGTGTCCCTGTTTCTATTCCCTTGGTGACCATCTCACCAGGTCTCCTTACCCCTCTCTCATTGTCACTCTGGCTCTTCTCTATCTGAAGCCCCAAGGCCTCCTTATGGGCTTTCTCTAGGGCCTTCTGCTCCTTGGGTGGTGGGCCCGCCATTCCCTCTGTCATTTTCTCAGCCACTGGGCAGAGGGGACAACTCTGCCAGCACCTGAAGGCAGACTGTCCAACCAGTGCCCCTTTCTATTCAGCTCATGAGAATCTGGAGAGTTCCCAACCCACAGCATCAGAGACATTCACAGAGAGTCGTTTGTGGGCAATTTTTCTGAGGTTAATGATCAGCTTTTCCTTCTCAGTCATCGTCTCGTTGATGTTTAGGCCCTGTAGGTAGTGGCAGATGGTGGTGTCATCACGCAGCCACTGGTACTGCTGGAAGTTCCCGTGGCACGGGTGGAGAACTCGTTTCTCTGTGGGAGTCAGATCCTTACTGAATTATTTCTGGAAGTAATACTGTGCCTTATCATACTGAACCGTTATGAAATAGAGGCAGGCAAGGTCTGAGCAGGCATGGGGAAGGTTGATATTCATCTTGACAACTTTCTTAGAGTGATCCACTGCCTGCCTTGTCATCTCTTGCAGCTCTTCCTCATTCTCCTTGGTGGTGTACCTCCATGACCTCTGTATTTGCCTGATTTTTGCTCTGTAGCAGCATCCTATCTAATAGGCATAGTTTGGCACCGATTCTAAAGCCTTCTTAAGTAATTCTATAGCCGTGTCTAGAGTACCTTTATTTTGGTAATATTTGGCTGCTCTGCAGAGTACATCTGTTGGGCACAGTGTTTTCTTCAAGGCTGCTTCCACTAGCTTATCTCCTTCAGCTTGTTTCTGGATCTTCTGGAGCATCAGAGCCAGGAGAACCTTAATATACTGGTTGTCGTGATTCAGTTGGATGGCCTGCCTCTGAAGGCAAATGGTGTTCTCTGTTGGTACTTTGTCACCCAGACAATAGAATGTGATGGCCAGTCCCAGGGAGAATTCTGGATTGGTGGGTTTCTTTTGCAAAGCCTTCTCCAAACACTCCTTAGCTCATTCATACTACTTTTCTTCGCACTTTAAAAGTGCCCATCCTTTTTCTGTCAGTCGCAGGGCATTTGCTTTTAGAGGAGCTTGCAAACTTCTTGCAAAGATGTCCTACCTTGTCAATGTAACCCTGTGCTTTCTGGAAGCCTACCCATGTGATAATAGACCCAGGAATAGTTTCCCCAGGTGACCAGACTTCAGATTATGCCTTGGCTGGCATGTCCATGTAAGATAAACTCTTTTGCTTGCTGTAAGTATTCCAGAGCCGCCTTATTCTGGCCTCTGAGGTGTTTAATGAAGGAAAACAGATTGTACATGATTGCTTTGAACTCTTTGTTTAGAAACTGTACCTGATCATGCACTGTTTTCCAAATCATGTAAGGAACTTTCTTCATCATATAAATTCCAGGTAAAATGGCATTTCAATTGTTGTAAGGTATTTTCCAGGGAATGTTCGGTGATTTCACTGTAGGGGGAGAAAAGCAGACATTTGGGGTGTGAATGAGCAGTTGTACAAAGCAACAGGCTTAGGGCATGATCACTTCTGGGAAGGATGCTCAAACAGTGCTGCCACTCTGATCTTGTTCTTCCAGCCTCCACAAATGAATGAAATGGGGAAATGAATTTCTGTTGTTTATAAGCTACCCAAACTGTGGTATTTTGTCATAGCTCCCCACCCCCACCAATGGATGGAGATGATGGAATGGCCCAGAAAGAAGGAAAAGTGGAGGAAATTTATTACCAAGGGACACCCCACTTCCACATTCTTAGTGAAAAATGTGAAGAGAGGTCTTGGAGAACCAACTGCAAAGGAAGGAAATTTCTCTGTAGAAATTGTTGGAGAATGGTGTGGTAGTTGAGTAATAACATTTAGTGAGGTTGTTTTTTGTTTCTTCTCTCAAGCATGGAAACCAAGGTTTAAGCCTGGATTTCTGATCCATCAGAATATTCAGGGAAACTAAGAGGAAATGCTGGGCTTATGACACCAAGAGATAAGAAGGGAATAGTTTGGGGCTCTGTGTGAATAGGTGTCCCGTGGGGGTCCTCTCATAGGGATGGAGTATTAATTTATTCACGTTGGCCTAGGACACCCTTTTGGTCACCATCTCTTCCTTTGCTGAGCTGGTTCTTTGGGCAGATTCATGAACTAGAACAACTCGAATACTTTCCACTCTCTACCTGTGTGGGTGCCACCTGATGCTGTGGTCCACCACCTTTTGCTCAGTGGTCACAAAGATAGTCATTGGTTTCCTTACAGAGACAGACAAACATCTGAGATGAGAGAGAAACATGACAAAAAGAGCCCACATGCAAATGTTATTCACAAAAATCAAAGGACAAACTAGAAAACAGAAATTAAAAGATTATAAGCATGACAAAAGGTAGTCTTTTAATACCTAGAAGGCTCTTCTAGTATTAGTGTTTCAAAAAATACTAATATAAGAAGGTAGTATAAAATTAACCAACATACATACCAAAAAATGGCCACTAATCAAAGAAATGCAAATTAAATCAACAATATTTTGATGCCATTTAAAGTTTCAGTTACAGAAAAGATTTTAAACAATCACAGCAGAGCACTTTTACTTATACATGAGAGTTTGGAACATATGTGACATAGAAATTGCAGGAAATTGTGGCAAAACATACAAGAAGCTCTTGGAATAAAAATTTGAATGTTAAGAATGTATAGAAAACCAGACATTCAGTCAAGGGTTGTGGTGGTCTATTGATGTGTCAACTTGGTTGGCTAGGCTATTGTACCTAGTTACTCAATCAAACATTGACCTAAATGTTGATGTAAAGGTATTTTGTAAATGTGATTAAAGTCCACAATCACTTAATTTTAAATAAGAAAGATTATTTTATGTAATCTGGGCAGCCCTGGCTTAATCAGTCGAAAAGCTGAAAGACAGAGCTGAGGCTCCCTGATGAAGAAATCCTGCCAGTGGACAGCTGCTGGTGCTCATGCCCTGGAGTTTTGGCCTGCCTTTCCTGAGAGTTTGCCTGTGGAGCAGGATTTGCCTAACCAGCCCTTATCATCCACAGGCTGGTTCCTTGCATTATATCTTTTACTGTGTATCTCCTGCTGCCTTTCTTTGGTTGTACTCTGACACACAGGTTTGTGAACAAGGGTATTCATGGAAGGATTAGTTACAACTGCTTAAAATTTTAAGGGCGCCTGGGTGGCTCAGTTAGTTAAGTATTTGCCTTTGGCTCAGCTCATGATCTGGGGGTCCTGGGATGGAGTTCTGCCTTGGGCTCCCTGCTTAGTGGAGAATCTGCTTCTCCCTCTTCCTCTGCCACTCCTTCTGGTTTGTGCAGTGTCTTACTGTCTCTCTCAAATAAATGCATAAAACTTTTTAAAAGTTTGAACTAGGTGATGGTTGAAAAGAAACATTTAAAGGTATATCATGAAACGATCCATTGAACACATGGGACTGTCTTAGCTTCCTTCTCAAATCCTACTAAAATGACAGTTTATGAAGACTTCTAACCATAAAGGAAAGAGAACACAAAGAAAGCAGAATCTTGGAAACCCTGACGCAGCTAAACAAGAGGGGATTGGTTTTATCAAACGTGGGAAAGCCAATTCTGCCAGCCTTGGGGGAACCTAAGAAGCAACCCATTGAAAATGAAGAATTTCCCAAAGGCTCAGGAATTAGCAACAGGAGGTGCTGCAGAAGTGTATGTGTGTAGGGGTGAACTGGAGCTAAGAACAGTGGGATCCACTGGGGTCTTCAGGCTCTCCAAGCAACAGAAGACAACAGAGGCCAAATGGAAAGTTCCAGACAAGTCTTTTATTGGAGCTTATGCCCGAACGCAAGCGACCCAGCACAAAGGGTCCTCCATGCTGGCTCCCAAAACGAAGGCCACAGAAAGATTTTAAAGAGACTGAGGCAGGAAAGGAGTCATGTCTAAGTGCATAGGTGGGGTAGGGAGATGGGAAGGTGGGTGTGCAGGTGCAGAGGACAGAACCTGCTCTGCCTGTCTCATTTGCATGTGAAATCTCCACCAAGGACCTGGAGTATTATAACGAGGGAGAAAGTCAGTGAGAGGTTGCCCTGAGACCCACCCGGGAGCAGACTGGTTTGGGTCTGTCTTTGCCAGTCTTCAGGGTGGAGTCTCCCTGTGGTAAGCCTCCTGCCCCCATGTGCCTGCCAGGTAGGCTGCTGCTCTGGGACAGGCTTTCATCTAAGGACCAAGGGCACTGAGTCCAGTCCCGCCTCTGTCTCAATAGGAAGACTGATTAAAAGCTAGCTCAAGAAGATGCTGTACCCTATAGACTCTGCCTCTGGTCCTTGCAACACCCACCATCCAATGTGGCAGAAGATGGTAGGTGTATTCCCTAGAAAGGATAAAACAAATAGTTAAGCTTGCAAATTCCAAAGATAAAGAGAAGATCCTTAAAGCAGCAAGAGACAAGAAATCCCTGACTTCTTTGGGGAGGAGTATTAGGGTAACAGCAGACCTCTCCACAGAGACCTGGCAGGCCAGAAAGGGCTGGCAGGATATATTCAGGGTCCTCAATGAGAAGAACATGCAACCAAGAGTACTTTATCCAGCAAGGCTCTCATTAAAAATGGAAGGAGAGATAAAGAGCTTCCAAGACAGTCAGGAACTGATAGAATATGTGACCTCCAAACCAGCTCTGCAAGAAATTTTAAGGGGGACTCTTAAAATTCCCCTTTAAGAAGAAGTCCAGTGCAACAATCCACAAAAACAAGGACTGAATAGATACCATGATGACACTAAACTCATATCTCTCAATAGTAACTCTGAACATGAACGGGCTTAATGACCCCATCAAAAGGCGCAGGGTTTCAGACTGGATAAAAAAGCAGGACCCATCTATTAGCTATCTACAAGAGACTCATTTTAGACAGAAGGACACCTACAGCCTGAAAATAAAAGGTTGGAGAACCATAACCATTCAAATGGTCCTCAAAAGAAAGCAGGGGTAGCCATCCTTATATCAGATAAACTAAAATTTACCCCGAAGACTGTAGTGAGAGATGAAGAGAGACACTATATCATACTTAAAGGATCTATTCAACAAGAGGACTTAACAATCCTCAATATAAAACAAAACAAAACAAAAAAAAACAATCCTCAATATATATGCCCCAAATGTGGGAGCTGCCAAATATATCAGTCAATTAATAACCAAAGTGAAGGAATACTTAGATAACAATACACTTATACTTGGTGACTTCAATCTAGCTCTTTCTACTCTCGATAGGTCTTCTAAGCACAACATCTCCAAAGAAACGAGAGCTTTAAATGATACACTGGACCAGATGGATTTCACAGATATCTACAGAACTTTACATCCAAACTCAATTGAATACACATTCTTCTCAAGTGCACATGGAACTTTCTCCAGAATAGACCACATACTGGGTCACAAATCGGGTCTGAACCGATACCAAAAGATTGGGATCGGCCCCTGCATATTCTCAGACCATAATGCCTTGAAATTAGAACTAAATAACAACAAGAAGTTTGGAAGGACCTCAAACACGTGGAGGTTAAGGACGATCCTGCTAAAAGATGAAAGGGTCAATCAGGAAATTAAGGAAGAATTAAAAAGATTCATGGAAACTAATGAGAATGAAGATACAACTGTTCAAAATCTTTGGGACGCAGCAAAAGCAGTCCTAAGGGGGAAATACATCGCAATACAAGCATCCATCCAAAAACTGGAAAGAACTCAAATACAAAAGCTAACCTTACACATAAAGGAGCTAGAGAAAAAACAGCAAATAGATCCTACACCCAGCAGAAGAAGAGAGTTAATAAAGATTCGATCAGAACTCAATGAAATCGAGAACAGAAGAACTGTGGAACAGATCAACAGAACCAGGAGTTGGTTCTTTGAAAGAATTAATAAGATAGATAAACCATTAGCCAGCCCTATTAAAAAGAAGAGAGAGAAGACTCAAATTAATAAAATCATGAATGAGAAAGGAGAGATCACTACCAACACCAAGGAAATACCAACGATTTTAAAACATATTATGAACAGCTATATGCCAATAAATTAGGCAATCTAGAAGAAATGGACGCATTCCTGGAAAGCCACAAAGTACCAAAACTGGAACAGGAAGAAATAGAAAACCTGAACAGGCCAATAACCAGGGAGGAAATTGAAGCAGTCATCAAAAACCTCCCAAGTCACAAAAGTCCAGGGCCAGATGGCTTCCCAGGGGAATTCTATCAAACGTTTAAAGACAAAACCATACCTATTCTCCTAAAGCTGTTTGGAAAGATAGAAAGAGATAGAGTACTTCCAAATTCGTTCTATGAGGCCAGCATCACCTAGATTCCAAAACTAGACAAAGACCCCACCAAAAAGGAGAATTACAGACCAATATCCTTGATGAACATGGATGCAAAAATTCTCAACAAGATGCTAGCCAATAGGATCCAACAGTACATTAAGAAAATTATTCACCATGACCAAGTAGGATTTATCCCCGGGACACAAGGCTGGTTCAACACCCTTAAAACAATCAATGTGATTCATCATATCAGCAAGAGAAAAACCAAGAACCATACGATCCTCTCATTAGATGCAGAGAAAGCATTTGACAAAATACAGCATCCATTCCTGATCAAAACTCTTCAGAGTGTAGGGATAGAGGGAACATTCCTCAACATCTTAAAAGCCATCTATGAAAAGCCCACAGCAAATATCATTCTCAATGGGGAAACACTGGGAGCCTTTCCCCTAAGATCAGGAACAAGACAGGGATGTCCACTCTCACCACTGCTATTCAACATAGTACTGGAAGTCCTAGCCTCAGCAATCAGACAACAAAAAGACATTAAAGGCATTCAAATTGGCAAAGAAGAAGTCAAACTCTCCCTCTTCACTGATGACATGATACTCTACGTAGAAAACCCAAAAGCCTCCACCCCAAGTTTGCTAGAACTCATACAGCAATTTGGTAGCATGGCAGGATACATAATCAATGCCCAGAAATCAATGGCATTTCTATACACTAACAATGAGACGTAAGAAAGAGAAATTAAGGAGTCAATCCCATTTACAATTGCACCCAAAAGCATAAGATACCTAGGAGTAAACCTAACCAAAGAGGTAAAGGATCTATACCCTAAAAACTATAGAACACTTCTGAAAGAAATTGAGGAAGACACAAAGAGATGGAAAAATATTCCATGCTCATGGATTGGATAAATTAATATTGTGAAAATGTCAATGCTACCCAGGGCAATATACATGTTTAATGCAATCCCTATCAAAATACCATGGACTTTCTTCAGAGAGTTAGAATAAATTATTTTAAGATTTGTGTGGAATCATAAAAGACCCCGAATAGCCAGGGGAATTTTAAAAAAGAAAACCATAGCTGGGGCATCACGATGCCAGATTTCAGGTTGTACTACAAAGCTGTGGTCATCAAGACAGTGTGGTACTGACACAAAAACAGACACATAGATCAGTGGAACAGAATAGAGAACCCAGAAGTGGACCCTCAACTTTATGGTCAACTAATATTCGATAAAGGAGGAAAGACTATCCACTGGAAGAAAGACAGTCTCTTCAATAAATGGTGCTGGGAAAATTGGACATCCACATGCAGAAGAATGAAACTAGATCACTCTCTTGCACCATACACAAAGATAAACTCAAAATGAATGAAATATCTAAATGTGAGACAAGATTCCATCAAAATCCTAGAGGAGAACACAGGCAACACCCTTTTTGAACTCGGCCACAGTAACTTCTTGCAAGATACATCCACGAAGGCAAAAGAAACAAAAGCAAAACTGAACTATTGGGCCTTCATCAAGATAAGAAGCTTTTGCACAGCAAAGGATACAGTCAACAAAACTAAAAGACAACCTACAGAATGGGAGAAGATATTTGCAAATGACGTTATCAGATAAAGGGCTAGTTTCCAAGATCTATAAAGAACTTCTTAAACTCAACACCAAAGAAACAAACAATCCAATCATGAAATGGGCAAAAGACATGAAGAGAAATCTCACAGAGGAAGACATAGACATGGCCAACATGCACATGAGAAAATGCTCTGCATCACTTGCCATCAGGGAAATACAAAGCAAAACCACAATGAGATACCACCTCACACCAGTGAGAATGGGCAAATTAACAAGGTAGGAAACCACAAATGTTGAAAAGGATGCGGAGAGAAGGGAACCCTCTTACACTGTTGGTGGGAATGTGAACTGGTGCAGCCACTCTGGAAAACTGTGTAGAGGTTCCTCAAAGAGTTAAAAATAGACCTGCCCTACGACCCAGCAATTGCACTGTTGGGGATTTACCCCAATGGTACAGATGCAATGAAACACCGGGACACCTACACCCCGATGTTTCTAGCAGAAATATCCACAATAGCCAAACTGTGAAAGGAGCCTCGGTGTCCATCAAAAGATGAATGGATAAAGAAGATGTGGTTTTTGTATACAATGGAATATTCCTCAGCCATTAGAAATGACAAATACCCACCATTTGCTTCAACGTGGATGGAACTGGAGGGTATTATGCTGAG
Source organism: Canis lupus familiaris (assembly GCF_011100685.1). Taxonomy (NCBI): domain Eukaryota; kingdom Metazoa; phylum Chordata; class Mammalia; order Carnivora; family Canidae; genus Canis; species Canis lupus. The sequence continues at coordinate 365,804 of NC_049225.1, read as the reverse complement.
TGAAGTATGTCAATCAGAGAAGGACAGACATATGTTCTCATTCATTTGGGGAATATAAATAATAGTGAAAGGGAATATAAGAGAAGGGAGAAGAAATGTGTGGGAAATATCAGAAAGGGAGATAGAACATAAAGACTCCTAACTCTGGGAAACGAACTAGGGGTGGTAGAAGCAGAGGAAGGTGGGGGGTGGGAGTGAATGGGTGACGGGCACTGGGGGTTATTCTGTATGTTGGTAAATTGAACACCAATAAAAAATAATTAAAAAGAAAAAGCTAAAAAAAAAAAAGGATAAAACAAGGTTGTGGGTTGCAGTTACAGGCACAGCTGGAAGTCTTGGGCACAATGCTGTGAACGAGAGAGTTAAATATATGTTTGCATGTTGAATTTTGAGACCACATCTTCCTAAGTCAGTTTAGAAAATGCTTCAGCGGGGCTTATTTCTTTAGGGAAAGGGGTTAGTATCTGTTCTGGAGGAAGTTAAGAAGTCCAGGACAACCACATCAGGGGTTCCTTATAAAATGGGGCAGTAAGGTCACCATAAGAGGAAGCCCCGTGCAGGTGCTCCAGGCTTCCCATCAGCCTTTTAATGTCTGGTTCTCAATCATGATCAGGCAACATAGGATCCCCAAATATTTTAGGAAAGCCTCTAGCTTGGAGGCCAGTGGTCCAAATAAGCATGTGGTAAAAGTGTTCTAGACGGAGCAGAAGACTTACAACAACAAGACAAAAAACAAATAAAAGTCATCAATAAATCAATACATAGGAGAAGACACTGCATCCATGGAATAAAAGTAAATGCTTTAAAAACAACAACAACAACAACAACACCCAAGAATTTAAAGAACACGGAAGAAGTCTTGGAAGTTCAAACAATTAAAATAGGTGAAAAACTCAGAAGATTAAGATCGAAAGGAAAAAATGACTTTAAAAAATCTTTTAAATAGAACAACCAGATAAAGAGAATACAAAGTATATCACACAGGAAAATTAGAGGAACGGTCTTAGAGGACTGACATCAAATAATATGAGTTCTAGAGAGGACAAGGGAAATGAAAGGAAGAAAGAATATTCTGGAAGAATGCAATACAATTTCCCTGAATGGGAAGCTGTAAGTTTCCACATGGTAAAGATAAACTGTAGCCCCTTTTGCGGGACATCTTAGCGAGGCTGCAGGGGGAGTGGCGGCTCCCTGAGCTTTGCCCTGTCTCCCAAGGACAACAAGAAGAAAGATGCTGGGAGTTTGGCCAAGAAAGACAAGAACCAGGGCACAGATCTGGGGGCAAGGCCAGAAACAAGTGGCCCAAAGGCAAAGCTTGGAACAAGCTCAATAACCTAGTGTCGTTTGACAAAGTGACATATGACAAAGCCTGTAAGGAAGTTCCCAACTCTGAGCTTAGACCCCCAGTGGTTGTCTCTGGGCGGGGGGCTCAGGGTTCCCCAGCCAGGGCAGCCAACCCTTCAGCACCTTCTTAGTAAAAGACGTATTAAACTGGTCTCAAAGTCAGAGCTCAAGTCATTTACACCAGAAACGGTGAGGGTAGAGGTGTCCCAGGTGCTGATGAAGATGCATGAACACATCCTACCAGCTGCACATATTGAGAATGAAACTATTAAAAACAAAACAACCCTTTACCAAGTACACGTTGCTAAGCTTTTAGAACACTGATGACAGAATTCTACAGTTCTGGGGAAGGGCGGGAGAAGGGATTTATGTCACACACAAGAATCCAAATGCTATTGCACATCTCAGCAATGACACTGGAAAGCTAGAAGACAGTGGAGAAATGTGCCTCCCAACACCTGTGGAAAAACAATTTTAAATTTAGACCTCTTGATGTAGCCACATACTCATTTAAATCGTTTAAATGTGAGTAAAAACTTTACATTACAGACACTTGCTCAGGAAGCCAAGAGGACATGATGCCCCCTGGAAATTAGGAATAAACCCAGTTAGTAAATAAAGAAATGGAATTTAGGAACCCCAGGATCCAGTGCAGAAGAAGGTCTTACATAAGATGTGGGGGAAGGGAAATACTCCACACTTCCCCTCCGACTAAGGACCTAGAGAGCAAGAGTACATCAAATGTCCTGTGAGTGACTGCCATAGAAATGTGACAATGGCAGCCTGACCAAGGTTTCAAAATATGGAAAGGAGGTTTGTTCAACTAGAATAGAGCTTGTTGCTGAGATGGTGAAAAGTACTTAGAAACCTAAGAAAAAGAAACAAAGAACAAAACAACTTTTGTTTGTTTCCCTTAACTTCAGAAAAAATGAAACAAAATACAGGAAAAGAATAGTTGTGGTAGAGCAAGCCATGGCTCAGCTGTGAATAGGGTTTATGTGGTTGTAATAATCCAAATAATGAATATTGGTCTAACTAAAGTCACAAAGTGATATTGGGATTGGGAGGATGTAGGAGGGGAGATATGTAGGGGTATGTGTGTGTTTGTGTGTGTGTGTGTGTGTGTGCTGGGGAGGGGGTCATATGGTAGAAACAAAATAGATAATGGCTAAAGTTTAAAAATTAAGAACTTCTGATATAAGCATATTATTTAAGCATATGGCAACAAATAGCACAATAGTTGCTAAAAGAATTACTGATTGCTTTTGAGGAGTGGGAAATATGGTGGGGGGTGGAGGCTGCTGTTTCTCCCACCTTATAGATCACCTTGACTATTTAAATGGTGTGAATGCATAAAGGTGATTATCAAATAAGGCATCCAGAAGGAAGGAGGGAAGGAAGGAAGATTGGAAGGGAGGAAGGAAGGAGAGGAGAAAGAACTAAGGGAAAGAAGGAAAAAGAAATCACGATACATCCATATTTTGCAGCATTATGGAAGCCATCGATACTCATGATATTGATAAATTTTAACAACACAATATAATGTTAAGCGAAAGGATGAAACTGTATGGAATATATACCCTTAACTTTGAAAAGACTTTCTCCAAAATCTATTCAATAAAGTATATATGTATCAAATGTTGAAAGAGTTTATTCCTGTTTGGTTATATATAATAGACGTTTGAATTTTTCCCCTTAGAATAGCTGACATTTCCCCAAAGTTCTTTAGCATGGTCATAGTATCTTTATTCTGAAAAAAAAAAAAAAGTCTTTCATGATTCTAGTTGTTTTTTGTTTGTTTGTTTGTTCTTTAAAGATCACGGAGGATTAAAAACAAAACAGAAAAGGAAATCCTGGGTGCCAGGGATTGATGGAATCCAATTTCTCTGGAGCCTCTGGGGAACCTCAGAGATGTGGATTCTGGTTTAGTGCCCCACTGCAGTTCTTTGGAAAAGAATTAGTTAAATCCAACTCATCCTTTATTGGGGCATCCAATGCTGGGTTTATGGAGAATATGCTTCCCTTAAAAATTATAATAAAAAAATTAAAAATATATATATAATTAACCCCAAGCTCCTGACTTTTCCTTTCAAATGAAAAACAGAAGAACAGAAGCTTGTAAGAACATTTATCCCCGGGTTGGCATCCTTAACTGAGGAAAATTTACCTGCAACAGAATGAAATGTTTGCCCCTCCCCCTTCCCCCAATGCTGCCTGTCTCTTTGCCTTTTCTTCCCTGCTCCAGCCTCTGGCCACTTCCTGGCTAGGATTTCTAAAGGCTTCCACTGGGGAGAGCCTGTGTGCCGCTGGAAAGTGCTGCAAAATTTAACATGCCTGAAACAATTATTATCTAGATTTAAGGTATATTAAATATTTAGGCAAGGGCTGGAATCTAGCACTTATGAAAAATTTGTCTTGAGATTTTCAAAGACACTGGACACAATTTCAAGAGATCAATGCAATAAAAAGCCTTTTACCTCATGCTGGTAGGCTGAGTGCTGCCCAACTGTCCTGCAGTGTTTTGGCAAAGGCTGATATGCTGCTCCAAGATCTGCCCCAGCCTGAAGCTGCCTCGGCCCCTTGGCCGATCTGGTAGTCTGTAAGCCTACTTACATAGCCTACTTAGGTAGGCTAGTTACTAGTTACCTGACTGATTCTTCTCATATCCATAGGTCATGCATTCTGGATAGAAAGATCAGAGCACTTCTGTACCTCACCAGACTCTCCTGCACCACCTGCTGGGCATCGAGGAACCAGATCTCTTGCACAACTCTGAGCACTGCAATAACATCTGTAGCTGGCAACTATCGAGTCCGCACAGAATCAAGAAATGTTACAGACCACTGCACGCCTTTAACTAACTGCCCTTTAAAGGTTTATTCCTTTAAAAACCTCTGGGCCAGGCTGAAACCTTGGAGTTGGCCTTTGGACAAGAGTCCACCATCTTCTCCCCAGGTGGCTGGCCAACAGAGTAAAGCTCCTATTCCTTTCCATCCAAAGCTCCTATCTTAAGTATCGGCTTTTGGAGCAATGGGCAGCTAAACTTGCTGACTGCAGATTCCTGAGGATGAGAAGCTCAGCTGCTGCTGAAGGGGATCTTTGTCTGTACTTGCAAATATGAATGAAATGCATCCATTTCCAAGTACAACTGACTTTCAGCTATGCTGGTTTCCCGTGGGGTGGGGTGGGGTGCAGTAGAGGTGGTGGAGAGGAGTCTTTAACAAGGAGAGCTTTGCTCTTTCTGATTAGGAACTCAACTGGAACAAAATCTTTTGGAGGCTCAGATGTGAGGAAGTTCAAGGTGGCAGAAAATTTACTGGAGGGAAGACCCAAAATGTAGCAGTTGGAGAACTAGAAATCTAGGTGACCACTGCACTTGTGTGGTTTCAGGGGAGATGCCACAGGAACACCACTAGCTAATACTGATGGAGAAGTTTTGCTCAGGGATTTATAGGACTCATCTGACTTACTGCACTTGACCCCCATGTGAAAATGGCCAATCAAATAAATAAGAGAAGACTCAGCATGCTTATGGAACATACCCAGGGAGGTAAGCCCAGCTCTGACTCTAGAACTCATTTGTTAAAAAAAAAAAAAAAAAAAAGAACCTCATTTGTTTAATTGTGGGGCTTATGAGCAAGGAGTCTCTTGATATAAAGATCTAAACTATATAGTTCACTTGTACACTGTTTGTGGGAACATAAGTTGGTGCAGCCATTATAGAAAGCAATAAGAAGCTTCCTCAAAAAATTAAAAATTAGGAGTGCCTGGGTGGCTTAGACGCTTAAGGGTCCATCTCTTGACTTCAGCTCAGGTCTTGATCTCAGGGTCATGAGTTCAAGCCCCATGTTGGGCTCCATGCTGGGTGTGGAGCCTACATAAAAAAATAAAAAATAAAAAATTGAAATACCATGTGACTCAGGTATCTTACTTCTGGATATATATCCAGAGGAATTGAAATCAGAGTCTTAAAGAGATATCTGCACCCCTTGTTCATTGAAGTATTATTCACAATAGCTAAGATATAGAAACAACCTAAGTGTTCATTGTGGATGAGTGGATAAAGGAAATGTGATACACACACACACACACACAGTAGAATATTACTCAGCCATAAGAAGGATGGAAATTTCACCATTTGTGACAACATGGGTGGGCTTTTGGGGCATTCATGATAAGTGAAATAAATCAGAGAGGAAGGTCAATACCTAAATCAGACCGAGAAAGACCAGTATGTGTGATTTCATTTATATGTGCAATCTAAAAAAACCGAACTCATAAAAATGGAGTAGAATGGTGGTTGTCAGAGGTTGGAGGGGTGGCAGAATGGGGGAGATATTGTTTAAGGATACAAACTTGCAACTAAGTCAATAAATACATTCTGGAGTCCTAATGCCCAGCATTGTGATGTTAGTCAACAATACTTTATTATAAACTCCAAAGTGGCTAAGAGTTGAGGAGTTAAGTTAGTTCAGAAGGTGCTCCCAGAGAGAGATGGTAAGAGACAAAGCCTGCCACACTGAGGAGAGTTACATTATGGTCTGTGTTTCCTTCTGAGCTCCCATACAGTAGAACCAGTCTTGCCAAGCAAAGCAAGACTTAGCAATATAGCATTTAGATTCAAGGCTTTGTGTGTGTGTGTGTGTGTGTGTGTGTGTGTGGAATTACCTACCTACCATTATCATTCTAACTGAACTATTGATAATATACAAGAATGTATGTGTGTAGAAAGGCAAGTAGATGTATAAATATATGTATAATAAAAATACATAAACGTATTTCTGTCTTGTATTTATCTAATCTACTTGTCTAATTTATCTAATTATTTAATCTAATCATCTATTTGATTATCTATCATCTGTCTCCCTCTCTCTGTGTCAGTCTGTCTGAGAATCTCTTGCTCAGACTCAAGAAATCTTTTTAGCAGCTGTAATAATCGTAAGTTGGGAGCTAGCAAACTACAGTCTGTAGGCCAAATCCATTTCTCTGCCTATTTTTGTACAGCCCTCAAGTTAAAAATGCCTAAAAAATATTTTTACAATTTTAGAGTTGTAAACACACACACACACACACAGGAAAACATGTTACAGATACCCTATATGGCCTACAAAAGCTGGAATATCTACTACCTGGCCACATATGTATATCATATGTATATCAGAATATTATTCTGTCATAAAAAAGGGGAATGCCATTTGCAGCTACATGCCCCTTGAGGGCATTATGCTAAGTGAACTAAGTCAGAGAAAGACAAATACTATATGACCTCCCTTATATGTGAAATCTAAAGAGAACCCCAAACTCAGAATAAGAGATCACATTTGTGGTTGCCAGAGGCAGGAGTGCCAGAGAGTTGGGTGACGGTGGTCATAAGTATTAGCTTCCAGTCATAAGATAAATAAGTGCTGGGGATGTACAACATGACCACAGTTACCGATGCAGTGTGGTACATTTGAGAGTAGATCGTAAAAGTTCTCATCACATGGGCAAAAAAAAAATTTTTGTGGCTGTATGGGGTGATGGATGTTAACCAAAATTGTGATAACATTTCTATATATTGTGAAATGGTTAAGTCATCATGCTATATACCTTAAACTTAAACGCTATTATTTGTCAATTATATCTCAATAAAACTGGAAGAAAAAATGACAATAAAGGTACCTTATTGAAAAAAAATTGATAGCACACCTTAGAGCCTGTACAATTTACTCATTCCCATATGGTTTTGCGTTTTGAATTTGTTTGGCTTTTTCCCTAGAGTAGTTGCAGATCTGGAGAACCAGGTAGGCTATTTTTGGTAAGAATTCATAAACCTGGGCAGCCCGGGTGCCTCAGTGGTTTAGCGCCGCCTTCAGCCCAGGGTATGATACTGGAGGCCTGGGATCGAGTCCCACGTCGGCCTCCCTGCGTGGAGCCTGCTTCTCCCTCTGCCTGTGTCTCTGCCCCCCGCCCTCTGTGTCTGTCATGAATAAATAAATAAAATCCTTAAAAAAAAAAAGAATTCATAAACCTGAGGGGGTGGGGCAAGATGGCGGAGGAATAATAGGGTCCTCAACTCACCTGGCCCCGCCAACTTACCTAGATTACTTTCGGACCATCCTGAAAACCTATTAATTTGACCTGAGATTTAAAGAGAGAACAGCTGGAACGCTAAAGAGAGAAGGGTTTTCGCCTCTAACAAGGCAGGAAGGCGGGAAAAAAATGAAAAAGAATCAAGGGGGGCGGGGCGCGAGGAGCCGGGCTAAGGCAGGGCAGCGAAAGCCTCCAGGACAGGAAAGTCCGGTCCCAGGAAAGCAGGAACTTTTAAAAATCTGCACCAGATTCTTGCCTGACGGAAAGGCGTTTAGCAGGGAAATTGGGCAGAGTCTCAGAAGAGGCAGTGGAGCCCCCAGTCTCCCGGAGTCACTAGCAGCAGAGCCTGGGGGAGGGCGCACTGCACGCGGCCGCTCGGGACCGGGCGGAGCGCAGCCGGGGCCTCGCAGAAGCCCGGGGTGGGGGCTGCGCCCTGTGCCTCGGGAGCGGCGGCCCAGGAGCGCGGTTCCAGCCGCACAGGCCCGGGATCCCATGGTGCCGGCGGACACAGCCCACGATCCTGCGCTCCCCCGGGACAGGCAGAGGTAGGGAGGGCACAGGACAGCGAGGACTCTCCTGCTGGGCCCCCAAGCTGTGCAGGTCAGTTTCCCCTGCTGCCCCAGGAGCACCTACACCAGTGCAGACCACGAGACTGTGGCAGTTGCTGTGGGGAGCTGACTCCAGGCCTGGAGACCTGGCCGCCGCCAGTGTGCTTGTTCCTCCTTGTTTCACCATGTGCCTGAGAGAGGCAGGGCCACCAGGGAACAGGGGGCTCACAGGGTAAACAGCTCCCACTGAGCCCGGCATATGGCGGGGGTGGGGGGGGCATCTCCCCCAAGTACACACACCTGAGAATCAGCACAGCAGGCCTCCCTCCCCGCCAGAAGACCCGCTGGAAGGACAGGAGAAGAGCAAGTTCTTGACCAAGCAGCGCTGGAAAGCTCCAGGGGAGGTCAAGAGATTTACAGTATATAGAACTACAGGGTACCCCTCCTATTTTTTTCTTCCTTTTTCCAGTACAACTCTTTTTTTTTTTTAACATTTTATTTATTTATTCATGAGAGACACAGAGAGAAAGGGAGAGGCAGAGAAACAGGCAGAGGGAGAAACAGGCTCCATGCAGGGAGGCCGACGTGGGACTCAATCCCAGGTCTTCAGGATCAAGTGGGTGCTAAACCGCTGAGCCACCTCGGCTGCCCAAGTACAACTCGTTTTTATATCAGACTGTAAATTTGCAATTCTTTTTTCACTTTTCCCACCTTAACTACAATATTTTACCACCTCTTCATTTTTAAGATTCTTCCTTTTTACTTTCATATTTCTACAATTACAGGTCCTAGATATATTTTCCACTTTTAGATTCCCTTCAACATACTCAACTGAATTTTGGGAGATATATATATATGGTTTTTTTTCTGTTTTGTGTTTTTTTGTTTTCTCTGCCTCATTTTGCTCTGCAATGGGGGAAGTTAATACCTTCTAAAACATGACCAGCATGCACCCAGAACCAAGTGATATACCGTGCTGGTTCATTCTGTGAGATTCCTCATTCCCATTTGCCCCCCTCTTTTATCTCATTTATGTTTTGGTGGTCAATGTTGGGGCCTTCTACAAGTATTTCTGGTTTATATAACTTTGGGACTGAGCATCTTCTAACATACAGAACTTAATATACTCAGAAAAAAGATACACCCTCTAGAACCCCTCATTCTCCCTCCACTACAACTTCATCACCATCACCATCTCCCAGTCCCTCTTCCTTTTTTTCCTATTCCTTTTTTTTCTTTTTTTCTCTTCTTCTTTGGGATTCTTGGTCTTTATTTTTTACTACTTTGTTTTAAAATTTGTTTTTAACTTTAGTGGTGCTTTTGTTTTTATTTCATTCTGATCTTGTTTTCAATTTCTGGTCTCTGATCTTGGCAGAATCTGGGCTGAAATTTCCTTAGGTTGTGGTTGATATTCTTTTTTTATAAATTATTATTATTATTATTAATCTATAAATTTATTTTTTATTGCTGTTGAATTTGCCAACATATAGAATAACACCCAGTGCTCATCCCGTCAAGTGCCCACCTCAGTGCCTGTCACCCAGTCACCCCCACCCCCTGCCCACCTCCCCTTCCAGCACCCCTAGTTTGTTTCCCAGAGTTAGGAGTCTTTCATGTTCTGTCTCCCTTTCTGATATTTCCCACTCATTTTTTCTCCTTTCCTCTTTATTCCCTTTCACTATTTTTTATATTCCCCAAATGAATGAGAACATATAATGTTTGTCCTCCGATTGGCTTACCTCACTCAACATAATACCTTCCAGTTCCATCCACATCAAAGCAAATGGTGGGTATTTGTCATTTCTAATGGCTGAGTAATATTCCATTGTATACATATATGTGGTTGATATTCTTGATACAGCCTGCTCATACAGCCACTCTGCTCTCAGCAAAATGACTAGAAAGAAAAACTCACCACAAAAGAAAGAACAGAAACAGTACTCTGTTTACAAAGTTACAAAATTTGGATTACAATTCGATGTCAATTCAGAACCATATTCAGAAGCATAATTATAAAGCTACTGGTGGCTCTGGAAAAAAGCATAAAGGAATCAAGAGACTTCATGACTGCAGAATTTAGATCGAACCAGGCCAAAATTAAAAATCAATTAAATGAGATGCAATCCAAATTGGAGTCCTAACAACAAGGGTTAATGAGGTAGATGAGAGTGAGTGACATAGAAGAAAAGTTGATGGCAAGGAAGGAAGCTGAGGAAAAAAGAGAAAAACAATTAAACGATCATGAGGAAAAGTTAAGGGAAATAAATGACAGCCTCAGAAGGAAAAATCTACATTTAATTGAGGTCACAGAAGGTGCCGAAGGGGACAGAGGGCCAGAAAGCATATTTGAACAAATCATAGCTGAGAACTTCCCTAATTTGGGGAGGGAAACACTCATTGAGATCCAAGAGATAGAGAGATCCCCCCTAAAATCAATAAAAACCGTTCAACACCCCAACATTTAATAGTGAAACTTGCAAGTTCCAAAGATAAAGAGAAGATCCTTAAAGCAAAAGAGACAAGAAATCCCAAACTTATATGGGGAGAAGTATTAGATTAACAGAACTCTCCAAAGAGAACTGGCAGGCCAGAAAGGGCTGGCAGGATATATTCAGGGTCCTAAATGAGAAGAACATGCAGCCAAAGAACACTTTATCCCACAAAGCTCTCATTCAAATAGAAGGAGAGATAAAGAGCTTCCAAGATAGGCAGAAACTGAAAGAATATGTGACCACCAAATCAGCTCTACAAGAAATATTAAATGGGACCCTGTAAAAGAAAGAGGAAGCCCAAGGAAGCAATCCACAAAAACAAGAACTGAATACGTATTATGATGACACTAAATTCATATCTTTCAATAGTAACTCTGAACGTGAATGGGTTTAATGATCCCATCAAAAGTCGCAGGGTTTCAGACTGGATAAAAAAGCAAGACCCATCTATTTGCCATCTACAAGAGATGCATTTTAGACCTAAGGACACCTACAGCCTGAAAATAAAAGATTGGAGAACCATGTACCATTCAAATGGTCCTCAAAAGAAAGCAGGGGTAGCCATCCAAATATCAGATAAATTAAAGTTTATCCCAAAGACTGTAGTAAGAGATGAAGAGGGACACTATATCATACTTAAAGGAACTATCCAACAAGAGGACCTAACAATCATGAATATTTATGCCCCGACTGTGGGAGCAACCAAAGTAAAGATATACTTACATAATAATACACTTATACTAGGAGACTTCAACACGGTGCTTTCTATAAATGACAGATATTCTAAGTACAACATCTCCAAAGAAACAAGAGCTTTAAATGATACACTGGACCACATGGATTTCACAGATATTTACAGAACTTTATAACCAAATGCAATGGAATACACATTCTTCTCAAGTGGACAGAGAACTTTCTCCAGAATAGACCACATACTGGGTCACAAATCAGATCTTAATTGATACCAAAAGATTGTGATTGTCCCTTGCTTATTTTCAGACCATAATGCTTCGGAACTTGAAATAAAGTACAAGAAGAAATTCGGAAGAAATTCAAACACATGGAGTTTAAAGAATGCCCTGCTAAAAGATGAAAGGCTCAACCAGGAAATTAGAGAAAAATGAAAAAGATTCATGGAGACTAATGAGAATAAAGGTACAACCGTTCAAAATCTTTGGGATACAGCAAAAGCAGTCCTGAGAGGGAAATACATTGCAATACAGGCATCCCTTAAATAACTGGGAAAAACTAAAATACACAAGCAAACCTGCCCCTAAAGGAACTACTGGGGAATATAAAAATTAGTGAAAGGGAATAAAGGGAAAGGAGAGAAAAAGAGTGAAAATATCAGTGAGGGTGACAAAACATGAGAGACACCTAACTCTGGGAAATGAACAAGGGGTAGTGGAAGGGGAGGTGGGCGTGGAGTTGGGTGAGTGAGTGATGGGCACTGAGGGGGGCACTTGGCGGGATGAGCACTGGGTGTAATGCTATAGGTTGGCAAATTGAACTCCAATAAAAAATTTAAAAAAAAAAGGAAATGGAGAAAGAACAGCAAATAAAACCTACACCCAGCAGAAGAAGAGAATTAATAAAGACTCAAGCAGAACTCAATGAAATAGAGACCAGAAAAACTGTGGAACAGATCAACAAAACCAGGAGTTGGTTCTTTGAAAGAATTAATAAAATAGATAAAATATTAGCCAGCCTTATTAAAAAAAAGAGAAAAGACTCTAAATAATAAAATCATATATGAAAAAGGAGAGATCACCACCAATACCAAGGAAATGCAAATTATTTTAAAACATATTATGAGCAGTTATATGCCAATAAGTTAGGCAATCTAGAAGAAACGGACGGATTTCTGGAAAACCACAAAGTACGAAAACTGGAACTGGAAGATAGAAAACCTGAAAAGGCCGATAACCAGAGAGGAACTTGAAGCAGTCATCAAAAACCTCCCACAACACAAAAGTCCAGGGCCAGATGGCTTCCCAGGGGAATTCTATCAAACGTTTAAAGAAGAAACCATACCTATTCTACTAATGCTGTTCGGAAAGACAGAAAGAGATGGAATAATTCCAAACTCATTCTATGAGGCCAGTATCACCTTAATCCTAAAGCCAGACAAAGACCCCACCAAAAAGAATTATAGGCCAATATTCCTGATGAACACAGATGCAAAAATACTCAACAAGATACTAGCCAATGGGATCCAACAGTACATTAAGAAGATTATTCACCATGACCATGTGGGATTTATCCCTGGGATGCAATGTCGGTTCAACATTGCAACAAGAGAAAAAGCAAGAACCATATGATCCTCTCAATAGATGCAGAAAAAGCATTTGACACAATACAGCACCCATTCCTGATCAAAACTCTTCAGAGCATAGGGATAGAGGGAACATTCCTCAGCATCTTAAAAGCCATCTATGAAAAGCCCACAGCAAATATCATTCTCAATGGGGAAACACTGGGAGCCTTTCCCCTAAGATCAGGAACAAGACAGGGATGTCCACTCTCACCACTGCTATTCAACATAGCACTAGAAGTCCTAGCCTCAGCAATCAGGCAACAAAAAGACATTAAAGGCATTCAAATTGGCAAAGAAGAAGTCAAACTCTCCCTCTTTGCCGATGACATGATACTCTACATAGAAAACCCAAAAGACTCTACTCCAAGATTGCTAGAACTCATACAGCAATTTGGCAGCGTGGCAGGATACAAAATCAATGCCCAGAATCAGTGGCTTTACTATATACTAACAATGAGGCTGAAGAAAAAGAAATTAAGGAGTCAATCCTATTTACAATTGCACCAAAGCATAAGATACCTAGGAATAAACCTAACCAAAAAGATAAAGGATCTATACCCTAAAAACTATAGAAGACTTCTGAAAGAAATTGAGGAAGACACAAAGAGATGGAAAAATATTCCATGCTCATGGATTGGAAGAATTAACATTGTGAAAATGTCAATGCTACCCAGGGCAATTTACACGTTCAGTGCAGTCCCTATCAAAATACCATGGTCTTTCTTCAGAGAGTTGGAACAAATCATCTTAAGATTTGTGTGGAATCAGAAAAGACCCCGAATAGCCAGGGGAATTTTAAAAAAGAAAACCATATCTGGGGGCATCACAATGACAGGTTTCAGGTTGTACTAAAAAGCTGTGGTCATCAAGACAGTGTGGTACTGGCACAAAAACAGACACAGATCAATGGAACAGAATCCAGAAATCGGCCCTCAACTATATGGCCAACTAATATTCGAAAAAGCAGGAAAAACTATCCACTGGAAAAAAAGACGGTCTCTTCAATAAGTGGTGCTGGGAAAATAGGATATCCACACGCAGAAGAATGAAACTAGACCATTCTCTTACACCATACACAAAGATAAACTCAAAATGAATGAAAGATCTAAATGTGAGACAAGATTCCATCAAAATCCCAGAGGAGAACACAGGCAACACCCTTGTTGAACTTGGCCATGGTAACTTCTTGCAAGACACATCCATGAACGCAAGGGAAACAAAAGCAAAAATGAACTATCGGAACTTAACCAAGATAAAAAGCTTCTGCACAGCAAAAGAAACAGTCAACAAAACTAAAAGACAACCTACACAATGGGAGAAGATATTTGCAAATGACCTATCAGATAAAGGGCTAGTATCCAAGATCTATAAAGAACTTATTAAACTCAACACCAAAGAAACAAACAATCCAATCATGAAATGGGCAAAAAAACAAAGAATAATCTTCTTAACGTACTGTTGGATCCCATTGGCTAGTATGTTGTTGAGAATTTTTGCATCTGTGTTCATCAGGGATATTGGTCTATAATTCTCCTTTTTTTTTGTCTTTGTCTGGCTTTGGGATTAAGGTGATGCTGGCCTCATAAACTGAGTTTGGAAGGATTCCATCCCTTTGTATCCTTCAGAACAGCTTTAGTAGAATAGGTATTGTTTCTTTCTTAAACGTTTGATAGTGGGCAGCCCAGGTGGCTCAGTGGTTTAGCACTGCTTTCAGCCCAGGGTGTGATCCTGGAGACCCAGGATTGAGTCCCATGCTGGGCTCTCTGCATGGAGCCTGTGTCTCTGCCATTGTCTCCCTCTGTGTGTGTGTGTGTGTGTGTGTGTGTGTGTGTGTTTCTCATAAATAAATAAATACAATCTTTAAAAAATAAAATAAAATAAAATAAAATAAAATAAAACAAAATAAAAAGCATTTGATAGAAATCCCCTGGGAAGCCATCTGACCCTGGACTTTTGTGTCTTGGGAGGTTTTTGATGACTGCTTCAATTTCCTCCCTGGTTATTGGCCTGTTCAGGTTTTGTATTTCTTCCTGTTCCAGTTTTGGTAGTTTGTGGTTTTCAAGAAATGCTTCCATTTCTTCTAGATTGCCTAATTTCTTGGTATATAACTGCACATAATATGTTTTTAAAATCGTTTGTGTTTCCTTAGTATTGGTGGTCATCTCTCCTCTTTCATTCGCGATTTTATTAATTTCTGAGTCTTTTCTCTTTTGTTTTTAATAAGGCTGGCTAATGGTTTATCTATCTTATTAATTCTTTCATAGAACCAACTCCTGGTTTTGTTGATCTGTTCCACAGTTTTTCTGGTCTGTATTTCATTGAGTTCTGCTCCAATCTTTATTATGTCTCTTCTGCTTACTGTAGGTTTTATTTGCTGTTCTCTCTCCAGTTCCTTTAAGTGCCAGGTTAGCTTTTGTATTTGATTTTTTTTCCAGGTTTTTGAGGGATGCTTGTATTGTGATGTTTTTCCCTCACAGGACTGCTTTTGTTGTATCCCAAAGATTTTGAACAGTTGTATCTTCATTTTCATTCTTTTCCATCAATCTTTTAATTCTTCTCTAATTTCCTGGTTGACCCTTTCATCTTTTAGCAGGATGCTCTTTAACCTCCACGTATTGGAGTTTCTTCTAAATTTCTTCTTGCGATTGAGTTCAAGTTTCAAAGCATTATGGTCTGAAAATAGGCAGGAGAGAATTCCAATCTTTTGGTCTCAGTTGAGACCTGATTTGTGACCCAGTATGTGGTCTATTCTGGAGAAAGTTCCATGTGCACTTGAGGAGAATGTGTATTCAGTTGCATTTGGATGCAAAGTTCTGTAACTGTCTGTGAAATCCATCTGGTTCACTGTATCATTTAAAGCCCTTGTTTTTTTTTTTTTTTTTTTTTTTTTTTTTTTGGAGATGTTGTGCTTAGAAAATCTGTCATTTTCAGAAAGTGCCATGTGTAAGTCTCCTACTATGAGTCTATTAGCTAAGTATGTCTTTACTTTGGTTATTAATTGATTGATATCCTTGGCAGCTCCCACATTTGGGGCATAAATATTCATTATTGTTAGGTCCTCTTGTTGGATAGACCCTTTACATATAGTATAGTGTCCCTCTTCATCTCTTACTGCAGTTTTTGGGATAAACTAATTTATGTGATATGAGGATGGTTACCCCTGCTTTCTTTTGAGGTCCATTTGAATGGTAAATGGTTCTCCAACCTTTTATTTTCAGGCTGTAGGTGTCCTTCTGTCTAAAATGAGTCTCTTGTAGACAGCTAATAGATGGGTCCTGCTTTTTTATCCAGTCTGAAACCCTGCACATTTTGATGGGACCATCTAGCCAATTGAGGATCAGAGTAACTATTGAAAGATATGAATTTATTGTCATCATAATAGCTATTCAGTCCCGGTTTTGTGGATTTCTTTGGGCTTCATCTTTATCTTACAGGGTCCCCCTTAATATTTCTGGCAGAGCTGGTTTGGTGGTCATATATTCTTTCAGTTTCTGCCTATCTTGGAAGCTCTTTATCTCTCCTATTCTGAACGAGAGCCTTGCTGGATAAAGTATTCTTGGCTGCATGTTATTTTCATTAATACCCTGAATATATCCTGCCAGCCCTTTCTGGCCTGCCAGGTCTCTGTGGAGAGGTCTGCTGTTACCCTAATACTCCTCCCCATAAAAGTCAGGCATTTGTTGTCTCTTGCTGCTTTAAGGATCTTCTCTTTATCTTTGGAATTTGCAAGTTTCACTATTCAATGTCAAGGTGTTGAGCGGTTTTTATTGATTTTTTTTGGGGGGGGTGTCTCTCTATATCCTGGATCTGAATGCCTGTTTCCCTTCCCAGATTAGGAAAGTTGTCAGCTATGATTTGTTCAAATACATATTCTGGCCCTCTGTCCCTTTTGGTGCCCTCGGGAACCCCAATTAAACATAGGTTTTTCTTCCCTAGGCTGTCGTTTATTTCCCTTAATCTATCTTCATGGTCTTTTAATTGTCTGTCTCTTTTTTCCTCAGTTTCCCTCATTGCCATGAACTTGTCTTCTATGTTATTCACTCATTCTTCCACCTCGTTAACCCTCGTCATTAGGACTTCTAGTTTGGATTGCATCTCATTCAATTGATTTTTAATTTTTGCCTGATTGGATCTAAATTCTGCAGTCATGAAGTCTCTTGAGTCCTTTATGCTTTTTTCTAGAGCCACCAGTAGCTGTATATTAGTGCTTCTGAATTGGCTTTCTGACATTGAATTGTAATCCAGATTTTGTAACTCTGTGGGAGAGAGGACTGTTTCTGATTCTTTTGAGGTGAGGTTTTCCTTCTAGTCATTTTGCTCAGTGCAGAGTGGCCAAAAACAAGTTGTATTGGGAAAAGGAGGTAAAGAGAGGAGAGGAAGAAGGAAAGAAAAGGGAAAAAGAAAAAAGAAAAAAGGAAGAAAAAAGAAAAATAAAGAGAAGAAAAAGAGAAAGCAAAAAAGAAAGGGAAAAAAAAGGAGTGGGGGAATCAAACCAAAAAGAAAAAAAAAAACCACAAGGGAGTATCTTCTGTTTCTGTATACTTTAAGTCCCTTGAGTTCCCCTGGAACTTGTCCGTCTACCTGGTCTTCCGGGGAAGAGGCCTGTTGTGCTGATTCTCAGGTGTTAGCACTTGGGGGAGCTGCTCTGCCCCCTGCCTGGTGCAGGGCTCAGTGGGGGTTGTTTACCCCGTGAGGCCCCAGGAGGAACAACCCCAGTGGCGGGGGCAGGTCTGGAGCCCTGGAGTCAGCTCCCGCAGTAACTCCAGAGCTCTCCGTCTGCAGGGCCTGGAGGCTCCGGGGTGGGGCCACTGATCTGCTCAGCTCGGGGCAGGAGCGTCCTCGCTGTCCTGGGCCCTCCCGGCCTCTGCCTGTCCCGGGGCAGGCCGGATCCTGGGCTGTGTCCCGGCGCCCTGTGCTCCGGGGCCTGCGCTGTTGGATTCGCGCTCCCGGCCGCGCAGCCCCCTTCGCGGAGCCACCGCCCGAGCCCCTCTGAGCTGCTCCGGGTCCCGCCTTGCGTGCTGCAGCCCTTAGGGAGCTGGGCGCACTCTCCCCGAGGCACAGGTGTCTGTTAGTGTCCAGGGAACCTGAGGGCATCCCTGCCCTCCTGGGGTCCTGCTCCAAATCCCTGTGAGGCCTTTCCATCCGGGAAAATTGGTGCAGCTCTTGCTTCTCCGGGACGGGGCTCTCCTGTCCTGGGGTCACTCGCCCCGGCCTTCGCCTGACTCCTCGCGGAGCCCCTCCCCCTTGGAGGCCTTTTGTTTCTTTATTTCTTTTTCCCCCATTTTCCTACCTTGATAGAAGCACGAACTCTTCTCACTGTAGCATTCTAGCTGGTCTCTCTTTAAATCTCAGGCCGAATTCGTAGATTTTCAGGATAATTTGAAGGTTATCTAGGTAATTTGGTGGGGACAGGTGATTTGGAGACCCTACTCTTCTGCCATCTTGCCCCTCCCCACTAGTTTGTTTTAAAATTTGTTTTTAACTTTAGTGGGCCTTTTGTTTTATTTTGCTCTAATCTTTATTTTCATTTTCTTGTCTCTGACCTCGTCAGAATCATCTAGGGTGAAATTTTTTAAATCGTGGTTGATATTCTTGACTCAGCCCGCTGATACAGCCACTCTGCACTGAGCAAAATGACTAGAAGGAGGATTTCACCACAAAAGAAAGAATCAGAAAAAGTACTCTCTGTCAAAGAATTCCAAAATTTGGATTACAATTCAGCATCAGAAAGCCAATTAATAAGATAGAGAAACCATTAGCCAGCCTTATTAAAAAGAAGAGAGAAGAGACTCAAATTAATAAAATCACGAATGAGAAAGGAGAGATCACCACCAATACCTAGAAAATACAAACAATTTTAAAAACTAATTATGAGCGCTATATGCCAATAAATTAGGCAATCTAGAAGAAATGGATGCATTTCTGGAAAACCACAAACTACCAAAACTGGAACAGGAAGAAATAGAAAACCTGAACAGGCCAATAACCAAGGAGGAAATTGAAGCAGTCATCAAAAACCTCCCAAGACAAAAATATCCAGGGCCAGATGGCTTCCCAGGGAAATTCTATCAAACGTTTAAAGACAAAACCATACCTATTCTACTAAAGCTGTTTGGAAAGATAGAAAGTGATAGAGTACTTCCAAACTCATTCTATGAGGCCAGCGCCACCTTAATTCCAAAACCAGACAAAGACCCCACCAAAAAGGAGAATTACAGACCAATATCCCTGATGAACATGGATACAAAAATTCTCAACAAGATACTAGCCAATAGGATACAATAGGATACATTAAGAAGATTATTCACTATGACCAAGTGGGATTTATCCCCAGGATGCAAGGCTGGTTCAACACTCATAAAGCAATCAATGTGATTCATCATATCAACAAGAGAAAAAACAAGAACCATATGATCCTTTCAATAGATGCAGAGAAAGCATTTGACAAAATACAGCATCCATTCCTGATCAAAACTCTTCAGAGTGTAGGGATAGAGGGAACTTCCTCAACATCTTAAAAGCTATCTACGAAAAGCCCACTGCAAATATCATTCTCAATGGGGAACACTGGGAGCCTTTCCCCTAAGATCAGGAACAAGACAGGGATGTCCACTTTCTCCACTGCTATTCAACATAGTACTAGAAGTCCTAGCCTCAGCAATCAGGCAACAAAAAGAAATAAAAGGCATTCAAATCAGCAAAGTCAAACTCTCCCTCTTTTCAGATGACATGATACTGCACATAGAAAACCGAAAAGACTCTACTCCAAGATTGTTAGAACTCCTACACCAATTCAGCAATGTGGCAGGATCCAAAATCAATGGCCAGAAATCAGTGTCATTTCCATATATTAACAATGAGACTGAAGAAAGTGAAATTAAGGAGTCAATCCCATTTACAATTGCGCCCAAAAGCATAAGATACTTAGAAAGAAATCTAACCAAAGAGATAAAGAATCTATACCCTAAAAGCTACAGAACACGTCTGAAAGAAATGAAGTAGATACAAAGAGCTGGAAAAATATTCCACGCACATGGATTGAAGAATTAATTTTGTGAAAATGTCTATGTTACCCAGGGCAATTTATACATTCAGTGGAATCCCTGTCAAAAATACCTTGGACTTTCTTCACAGAGTTGGAACAAATAATCTTAAGGTTTGTGTGGAATCAGAAAGGACCTTGAATAGCCAGGGGAATACTGAAAAAGAAAACCAGAGCCGGGCGCATCACCATTGCAGATTTCAAGTTGTACTACAAAACTGTGATCATCAAGACAGTATGGTACTGACACAAAAACAGACACCGATCAATGGAACAGAATAGAGAACCCAGAAATGGGCCCTCAACTCTATGGTCAATTTATATTCAACAAAGCAGGAAAGACTATCCAGTGGAAAAGGATGATCTCTTCAATAAATGGTGCTGGGAAAATTGGACAGCTACATGCAGAAGAATGAAACTAGACAATTCTCTTACACCATACACAAAGATAAACTCAAAATGGATGAAGGATCTAAATTGAGACAATAATTCATCAAAATCCTAGAGAACACAGGCAGCCCCCTTTTGAACTTGGCCACAGCAACTTCTTGCAAGATACATCTATAAAGGCAAGAGAATAAAAGCAAAAATGAACTACTGGGACTTAATCAAGATTAAAAGCTTCTGCACAGCAAAAGTAACAGTCAACAAAACTAAAATACAACCTACAGAATGGGAGAAGATATTTGCAAATGACATATGAGATAAAGGGCTAGTATCCAAGATCTATAAAGAACTTCTTAAACTCCAAACCCAAGAAACAAACAAGCCAATCATGTAATGGGCAAAGGACATTAACAGAAATTTCACCAAAGAACATACACATGGCCAACAAGCACATGAGAAAATGTTCCGCATCACTTGTCATCAGGGAAAATCAAATCAAAACTACAATGAAAGACCACCTCACACCAGTGAGAATGGTGAAAATTAATAAGACAGGAAACAACAAATGTTGGATAGGATGTGGCGAAAGGGGAACCCTGTTGCAGTGTTGGCAGGAACGTGAACTGGTACAGCCACTCTGGAAAACTATGTGGAGGTTCCTCAAAGAGTTAAAAATGGATCTGCCCTATGACTCAGTAATTGCACTGCTGGGGATGTACCTCAAAGATACAGATGCAATAAAAATCCGAGACACCTGAACCTCAGTGTTAATACCAGCAATATGCACAATAGCCAAACTGTGGAAAGAGCCTCAATGTCCATTAAGAGATGGATGGATAAGGAAGATGTGTGTATATATATATATATATATATATATATATATATATATATATATACACACACACACAATGGAATATTCCTCAGCCTTTAGAAACAAGTACCCACCATTTGCCTCGACGTGGATGGAACTGGAGGGTATTATGCTGAGTGAAGAAAGTCAACTGGAGAAGCACAATCATTATATGGTTTCACTCATATGGGGAATATAATAAAATAGTGAAAGGGGTTGTAGGGGAAAGGAGAGAAAATGAGTGGGAAATATCAGAGAGGGTGATAGAACATGAGACTCCTGACTCTGGGAATTGAACAAGGGGTAGTAGAAAGGGAGGTGGGTGACAGACACTTGATGGGATGAGCACTGAGTGTTATACTCTATGTTGGCAAATAGAACTCCAAAAAATACATTAAAAACTTAAAAAATGAGGAAGATGTATATACCCTGCTAAAACAAAAACAGAAATGAAAATAAGGTAAATAAAAAAGAAAGCAAAAGATTTTCCTTGTGGTGAGAACTCTCAAGATTTACTCTCTTGCCACCTCTCAGATACACCAGAAAGTAGTATTCACTGTAGTCGTCATATTGTACTGTAAATCGCTATTACTTCTTTATCTTAAAACTAAAAGTTTGTGTCTTTTCACCATCCCTTCAACTCCCATTCTGGATACTTCTGTTTGATCCCCTTTTCTGAATTAGTTTTTCTTCTTTATTTTTGTTTTAGACTCCACATATAAGTGAATATATATGTATAAAACCATATTTTGCCTTTCTCTGACTTATTTTGCTTGGCACAATACCTTCAAAGTCCAGTACCATTATCACACATAGCAAGATTTCCTTTCCTATGGCTGATTCATATTCCATTCTATAGCTAACACTTCCTTATCCAGTCACCACTGATGGGCATGGACATTTTCATGTCTTGGTTGTTTAAAACAGTGCTTCCTGATCATGGAGATGCAAATATTTCCTGGACACATTTTTCTGTTTTTTATGGATATGGTCCCAGAAGTGGAATGGCTTGATCATATGGTAGTTCTATTTTTAAATTTTGAGGAACCACCATATGTTTTGCATAGTGACAGTACCAATGTGCGATCTCAACAATAGTGCCCAAGGGTTCCCTTTTCTCTGCATTCTCAGCAGCATTGTCTTTTTTAGGCTAGCTCTTCCAATGCATGTGATGTGATATCTCATTGTGTTCTTGGCTTGCATTTTTCTGATGGTTAGTCATGTTGTCTACATGTTTATCATTTGTTTATTTTCTCTAGGAAAATGCCAGAGCACTGTACACTGCATCTGGGGTCAGGGACAAGACCAGTCTCCACAGAACCTTCAGGATCCTCATTTAGATAGGCATGGGTGGGTCCAGGGTCAGTCTTCTGGCTGAGGTGAGGTCCCATATTTGTAAACAGAAAACCAATGGAGAGGACAGGAAAAGGTCCTTTACTCTGCCCTTGGAGCCTGTAGGTCCTGGTCCTTTGCCCTGTTATTCTGGAAAGCCACTGCCTTGAGGACACCCAAATAAAGCTGTCCTTTCCTTGTGTGGTGTGCCTGCCTGGGGTGTAATGCTTGAGCTGGAAAATATGATGCAGGAAGCCTCCTTTGTAATGGTACCTAGGGATTTGTGTGGAGGAAATGCAGAGGAAAGACTCACACAGAGGCCATCATGGTCATCCCCTTGCCCAGAGACAACTTGAAACTGTTAGTGGCATGTCTCCCTGCAGTGGAGGTGGTTGAAAGGGGAGGTGGCTTCCAAAAACTTCTCATTGATTCATTCCATAACTACGCACTAAGCACTCACCCTATGCTAGGTACCTTGGTGGGCCCATGGGTGGATCTGAAAATACCACAAGCTCCCTGCCTTTAGGAATTCACAGTCTGGAGATGGACAAAAGCACAAACACAAAAACATGTGAAAGAAAAGAGCAAGTGCTAGATGCTACACAAGACTGTGTGCTATGAATGAAGGCCGGGGAGTCAGTGGAGAGAAAGGTATGAAAGCTATCACTGAGGGTGAAATCCTGAGAACAGAATAACAAAAGGGTAAAGTTAGATCTGCACACATCTGAGCACAGTGTGTCAGGAAGAAGGGACCCCTGTTGCAGATACTAACAGAAGCTGATTTGGCCAGAACAGGTGAAAAAGGCAGCCAGCATGGCTGTGGGGAAACGAAGAGATCTGAGGAGAGAGAAAAGGGAAGGGAGAGATGCTGAGGCCTGGTAGACTTAGTTATCTCTTGTTCCTCTGTTACTGTATTGCCCCAATACCTTGCATCTTACAATTCATATATTTAGTTTCTCATCGGTTTTGTGAATGAGGAATCCAGGCACAAATTAGCTTGGTTCCTCAGCCTTAAGGTACATCAGAGGCTGTGGCTGTGGCCTCATGGGAGCTTAACCTGACAGAGGATTTTTCTCCCAAGTTGACTCAGTTCTCTGCCACATGAGCCTCTAGACATGGCAGCTCAAAACACCTCTGGTAGATTTTTGATTCAGGGATAGATAAGAAAATGGGAAATGGAAAGAGTCAGAAGTGGAACATGAGTGAGTGGAATATGAGAGGAAGTAACTAGGAAGTGAGACGCTATTTCCAATTGAAACTTAGATGTGACATGCCATCATGTTGGCTGTATCCTATTGGTCAGAAGCCAGTCAATAGGCAGCTTGGGGTTACAGAGGGATACCTATAGCACAGGTCAGGATTGCTGGGAACCATTGTGAAGGCTGCAGCCCTCACAATGATTTAAGAAACCATTTGGTCAAGAGACCCAAACGAGGCAACTGGGTCTCACTCCAAATATAACAAGAAACAATTGGATGGTTTTACTACTGAAGACAACAATGTCTCTGCCTTGGAGCATTTCCACCCCATTGTGGTACCCCCATTAAAACGAGGCCAGAGGGAACGTGACTCTTGTGATATTACATTGCAGGAGCCCAGGCCACTTTTGAGTGGTACTCCATGCCACATCCCACCCTTTCTTGTCAAGCTTCCTTAAATTTGTGCCTCAGATATGCAGGATACCAGACCACACATGTTATAAATATCATGCATAGACACCTGATGATGTCTCTAGGAAACATATTTTAGCCTGATCCCCACTGTGCAGGTTGGGAAACTGGGGACTATGTGAAAGACACAGTGGGTTAGGTAGGACACAGAACTGGGAAAACAAACAGAAATAAATGTCTGAATTCAGCTCCATCTCCTCAAAGGTAGGACCTTACTTGCATTTTCAGAGTTGTGGCTATGGCATTTTTGATTCGTTGTGTACAGTTAAGGATATGACATTGGGGTAAGCAGTCATCTTCCATGAAGGGGATCTGGATATGAAGGAAGGGATCCAGTTTCTGGAATCTTGAAAAAGTGACCTCACTTCCTTGGTGACAGGCCCACAGCTGACTTAGAACTCTGGTAACCAGGAACCTGCAGTCTAGATCTTCCTGCTTTCCAACTCACTTAACTGGAGATGGTCACGAGAACAAGACGTTCAGTTGCTGTATTCCTACTTTCAGGCACTCTGGACTCAGGAGAGTCCAAAGTGAGAGATTTTCATTCCACTGTTGACCTCAGCTCAGCCCTCTCCTCTGAAGCTTCTGGTCATGTGTTGGGAGATACCAGCAGGTACCATGAGGGAGCTTGGGACAGCCCACTGGAGAGCAGACCACACTCACCGGAGCAGGCTCACACCTCCTGCCACGTGTGTGTGTGTGTGTGTGTGTGTGTGTGTGTGTGTGTGTAGAGGGGACAGAGGAGAGGTGCATGCCCTTCCTGGGCAGAAACCAGCTTCCAGGTGTTGGAAGTCTGACACATATCTTGTGTTCAGACCCTAGGTCATAGCAGGCAAGATGAGAAGGTGAGTGCTGGGGACCAAGCTCAATAATGAATATGTTAGTCATGAGCCCAAGAGTCTCTTTCATCTGGCTTCCTCCTTGCCAGATGTCTTTTCAGTGGCCCCTCTTGGCCTGAACTGGAGAACACGATTTCTAATGGGGGTGTCCTCTTGTGGTGATGTCCAGGGAGGACCCTAATGTCTCTTGGCCCTGTATATATAGGACATTGTATTTCCAGAGCTTCACCCAGGAGATCTTGGAGGAGATGGTCTGTGGCTTTGACTATTCCAACACTAGACAATTATCTGGTGCACCAGGCAAACAAGGATCAGTGCTTTTCTGAGGTGAGAATGGGAAGCAGGTTCTCCACACAAATATGGCTCCCACACAAACATGGAGAGAAACCTGAGGCCCTTCCGTAGTGTTTCCATGTGAGTGTCCCACAAGCTCAACCTCAAAGTGATCTGAACCTCTATGCCTAGCCACTAGCTATGGGATGAGGTGGGAAGACACTCTTCACCTATGTTGGAATGGTGCAGAATATATTTAATGTTTTTGAGGGCTTGTGGGGGTTGTTTTGTTTTGTTTTTCACAAGCAATGAGTATCTTTGCATTTTACTACTGTTTTTATTATTCCACCTACTCATCCCAGATATCCTGTGTAGAACCCAGCTTCACTGTCCCTGCAGAACTTCTCCAAGCCCTTACAAATCATCACACTAAAGAGTGTGATTTAACACAAAAGGAAGGGTGGGATGAAGCCATTCTATATGTTTTCCTGTAACGTGTCCTCTCTCAGAACACATCAAATCATTGTAGGCCCAACAGGTCATGAGCTTTGTCCTTATAGATCTTCACAGTACTACATAAATGAAGCCATCTGCCACAGTGATTCAGTCTTTCAAGGCCCTTGGCACTTGACTTGATGCCATTCTCTTGTCATTTCTGCAGTGCTTTAAAGAATGCCTTACGTGTCCTCACAGACTGTTTTAGTTGCTAGATCTGCTATAACATGGAACCCCAGATTGGGTGAAGGTCTCTGTTGCCTCCTGGCCCTGGTAGCTGGCTCTGTCCTTCCTTAGAGATCCACCCAGAAATCTTTGATGAGCTGCTCCAAGGGTTCAACTACTCTATCTCCCCTGACAAGCATAGGTGCATCAGGCCACCAACTACAAGTGCCAATCTGGGGTGAGAACAGGTCCACATTCATGTCCAATTTCAAGACCTAGAGATGATCAGGGAAACCCAGAACCCAGACTAGAAACAACTGGCTCCCCTGGGGCCTGCTGAGGAATGTGGTTTTCCCATGACCCTTTCTCCCCATTTCAGGAACAGACCAAGCCACATCAGTTTAGGGGAAATGCAATGCAGCCCATACTTTGGACAATTCTCAGGCCCAACGTATGTGATCTTGAGCAGCATTTAAGATTCTAACCCTCTGTGTTCTATTGGCTTTCAGATGTTAACTGATGACTCAATGGCATACTGGTCTTCATAAAAGCTATTAGTTGAGAGAAATGCTGTTGTTGCTCAGCTAACAAAGTGTGTAGAAGTTACCAATGGATTACCATGTCTCCCCTAAAACCAATTGTACTTTGAAGCCAAAACTTTTTTCTGTGTGGGCACTCAAGTCCCTTGTCCTGTACAAGTTTCTGAGGGAATGGGGGGTCTCTGGTCTGAGTGCCAGACCCTTATCTTCCCAGTGGTTCATGGTTTTGAAGCTGACTAGAGTGCCCCTCCTTGTCTCTCTGGTGTGAAAAGGAATCAACCCTGTCCCTGGGTGAGGCCTGCACCCTCCTGACTCTCAAGGAAGGCACAATGGAGAATTTCATACAGTACCATCCTTCCTTTCATACCATCCTTCAAGGATAGAAACCTCTCAAACATCCCAATCATTTCCTGAATATACCAGATATTCACCACAGCCCAACAAGTCCTGAGCCAGCAGTGAGTGACCACCCCATGTACACAGCACAGGGGGTGAGGCTCACCTCTACTACTGGTATGTTTTGGGAATGTCATTGCATCTCTCTGAGGTTCCTTTTCCTCTCCTGAAAAGTGGGTGTGGTAAGAGGATGAACCTCATGGGGCTACTGTGGGAAATCATGGGAGAAAACATGGCATAGACTTATCTGGTGCCTGACTGTGTAGAAAGAGCTGCTGGACATGCTGGACATCTTCATGTGTAGCAGTTCTCTCTCCCCAGTGAAGAAGTTCTCAATATCAACACTCATGGGCCTGTGGCACTTCAGGTTTACAGAAGCACATTGGAAAGCAGGCAGTTTTCCTGTTTGCAGAGGACTTCTGAGATTCTGTCTAACTGGTCCTGCTACTTGTCCTTTATGTGCCCAGAGTAGAGGTCACTGGGGGCAGGCAGAACAGCTCAATTTCTACTCAGTATAAGGAGAGTGCTGGTTGGAATTCCTTCATCCAATAATATATATTAAGCACCTAGTATTGCAGATACATTTCTAGTCACTAAGATAAATGAAGGAATAAAATAGATACAATGTCTGGGTCTCAATTCTAATCAGAGAGTCAGACAGTCAATGACTCTACAAGTGTAAGCACCCATGTCCATAGTTTGTTAGATGTGACATCTTCATGGCCACCTTGAGGGATGAATGGATCACCCATATTTGGACCATTTTGATGGACAATAAGATCAAATAAGGGCACCTGGGTGGCTCAGTCAGTTAGGCCTCTCTCTTAAGCTCAGATCATGATCTCCAGGGTCCTGGGTCTGAGCCCTACATTGGGCTCCCTGCTCAGAGGGGAGCCTGCTTCTCCCACTCCCTCTGATGCTCACCCTGCTTGTAGTCTCAGTCTCTCTCTTTCCAATAAATTAACAAATATCCTTTAAAAAATTTAAAGATCAAGTAAAACTTTGATTGGTCTTTGGATCCAGAAGGAGGGCCTTGCTGCCTCCACAGAGCATGTTGAGAGACTACAGGGGCTGTGGCTGAGGAGGGACTTTCAGAGCCATAGGTCTCACAGATCTCTTGATTTCCACTTGGAGGGCTTCATTTTGGGGACTTCATGGAAAGAGGCAAATGAGTCAAAGGGAGCTGCACATAGGGTCCCAAGCCCTCTGGGAAGCAGAGCACAGTCTGGGCTGATTTGGTGCCTCAAACACCCATCCTTTCAACTGTCCCATCTTGTTCTGCCTGTCCCTCTCCATACCACCTCTGCTGACCACCACACCTGAGGCCAAGAACACAAACTCTGGTGAGCAGACCACCAACCAATATGCTGACAACCTAAGCCCTGATCCTGGTTTACATGGAGGGTGGAGTAGACAAGGCCCTTGGCCATGGAGAAGAGGATAATTAGAAAAACCAGACTAATACAGGTTCTCTGGATGACCAGACCTTCCACTTCAAGGACAGCTACAGAGGGGTTGGAAATCAGGCTGAGGCCATTCTATGGGACCATACAGAAATAATGGTGCTATGGGAGTACCATGTGAAAGGAAAGGCCAGGCCTCTGATGCTGCTCTACATATGACTCTCCCCAGCACCTTCTCTCCCATCTTGGGTACCTGGCCTGACCAGAAATTGCAGGATACCTGGAAGTCCCTGCACCTTGAACTGCCACCTGGAGCTTGAAGTTAATGAGGATGATCAGGGTGCAAATGCCCTCCTTCCTTCCCTGACGGTATCTGCTCTTGGCTCATCCTATCCTGGGTTCCCTCAGTGAAGAGGAATGGAATTCAATCCAGGAACTCCAACTGGGCTCAGACCACATTCTCAGCTTCCTGAGCTCCAGCTCTGACCTGTACCCCCTACATAGGACTGTATGAGTGAACGTCCCCCTCTTCTCTTGAGTCTGTTCAAGAAGGTGCTGCCCCATCAGGGCCTGGGCTCCATCTGGCCCAAGAAGAATAAGCCTGGCAATTAGCACCTGGCATGCACAGTCCATGCCACCATCACCCAGTACAACTGTGTGGCCAACTGCATCATCACCACTTGTCTTGGAAACCCAGGCATGACAGCCCGGGACCGAGCCATGGTGGTGGAGCACTGGATCAAGGTGGCCAAGGTATGCCTATGGGAGGCCCAACTGACTTGCTCTCCTGAGCCTCGGGAACTGCTCTTCCCTTTATCAGTTCTCAAGGTTGAATTCTCTGGTCTAAGCTCTTCCTTCCAGGGGCATGCTGACCTTTACTACTACTCGTTGGGTCTTCCATGTGCCCTTCTGCAGGTCCCTGGACATCTGTCTCATCCAGGAGCGGAGATTGACACTAAGGGAGGCTACAGCTCTTGAGCAAATAGGGCTCCTGATACCCACCTGACAGCTCATTCTCTTCCCTCCCCAGGCCTGTCAAATCCTGTGGAACTACTACTCATTGCTCTGCAGAGTGCCTCAATTCACTGCTGAAGAAGACATGGGCCAAAGTTTCCAGGTGAGTGGGCCTCTCTCCAGAAGGACCAGGACAGGTGAGGGATCTCCCATATACCTTTCTGCTCCCCTCCCCCCTCAGTCAGCCTGGACTTCCTGGGAGGCAGCATACCTTGACAACATGGTTTTCTCAGCCTTCCTGGGGAATAGACCACCATGCCTCCTACTTTAGAAATCAGTTTTCCCAAATGTCCCCACTTGGGGGGACTGGGCTGAGCTGAATTAGAAGTTTTTGGATGTGTACTTTACAGCAACTAGAGTCTGCCCAATTGAAACCAAAATTGACCAAAGCAGAGGTGCTTAATTAATATGGGAATGGAGGTACTGGATGACCCTCATGAGAGCTCCCTCCCATGTCCTCCAATGACCTGAGTGCTCAGAGGAACCCAAAGAAAACACTCATCCAGCAGTTTGACACTTTTGGGTTCTCAGATCAAAGGGACTTGCACTCAACCTTGCCACATTATTCCTACATTGATCCTGCCTTCTTTCCCTCTATTCAGGAAGAGTTTTCAAACATTTAAAAAGCTGTGCATTGAAGACAACCCACAGAGTAAGAAGCTGCTTATCCAGGTAACATGGAAGTTGTAAGTCTAGAAAGAGGGGAGGGATGGGAGAGAACAGTGCCCTGCATGAATGAAGTAGGGAATGGCCTGGAGCATTACTTCAGGAGGTGAAGCCTTTGGCATGAACGTGGATGCAGCCTGGGGTAAAAATTCCACTGGGGGTGGAACAAGCAGGTGATGCTCAGCCGGAATCCCTAGCCTGGACACACAAGCTCTCTGTGTGTCACCAGCTGGTCCAGATGGAAGCCTGTACCAACCTTGAGAGCCCAGAGGACAGGCCTCTGCTCAGTGATGGGGTTGGGATGGGTTGAGGGCCACAACAATGATGATAGTAATAGGACACTGGGTCCTCAGGAGACTATAGGAGGTAGCTGGAGTTCTCACTTTTCCCAATGAGGAATCAGGCTCAGGGAGGCCAGACTGCAAGCTTAAGGCCACACATGGAGTGAATGTTGGAGCTGAGGTTGTTCTAGAACCACTCATGGTATGCTTAAGGATAATGCAGCATTGCTGCTTGGGTCAGATGTTCAGGGTCTGCAGTCAAGGATGTGGGGGTTGGGGAGCAGACTGAGGTTATTATGGTCTCAAGGAACTTGTCCTGGGCCCTGCAGAAATGGCTATCTAAACTTGGAACCCTGGGGATGGAGGTCTAGAGAGCATGGAAGAGGGGGTGGCAGAAGAAGGTGAGCATGCTTCAGGTACTAGGCCTCGAACCCAGAGGAGAGGGGGTTTTCTCTGAAAGCTGGAAGCCTCCAAATCAAGACAGGTGGGGCCTTCCAACTCCAGCTCTGACTCCTATTGCCACAGCTTCTAAAACCTTTCCTTTGACATGACCAAAGGGGGGTCTATAAAGATGGATACAAAATGAGTTTGTGGGTGGGCAGGGGCCCAGGGCTACATACTATGATTTTTCTAAAGCATGCCCTCAAAATGATTAGGAGGACTCTGATGTTCTTGGAGGGTGAGGAAAGGGTAACTGAAGGGAGGTCACCAAGGGTCCTAGTCTGCTCCACGTGGGAAGCTGGGGTGGGCCAGGGAGCTGAAATGTTTCCCGGGGAGGATCTCATCTCTGTGGACACAGGGACTCATTCCACCCTCAACCCCATGACACAGGGTGTTCTCTCCTTCCTTGGCACCTTCCCCACTGACCTGATGATGCTGGATATTGCAATGGAGGAGTACTTGGAGGTGTGTGAGCCTGAGAGCTGGGGAGGAGGGGCCAGAATCTTGAAGTGTGGTAACAGATAGCCCCTGGACTGAGCCCTGAGCTCTCAGTACTTGGCAAACCTTCCCATCATGACAGCCTCACAGCCTCACAGTTGCTCCTGTGGGCTAGGGTTTCTTGCTCATGTCAGTGATGAGTGAGGGGAGGCTGCACTTAGTTCACTGGTCCTGGGATCAAGTCTGCTGCCTGAATGCAAAGCAGCATGAGGTTTGTCTGGGTTGACCTCAGCCTCTTCCTTAAGGGTTGCCTGTGAGAGCAGAGTGAAATCAGGACACCCCTGTACACATCAGCAAGCACTTAAGGAGCCTAGCAGCCCCTGCCCACCTGAGGCTTTGGCCTCCCCTTCCTGTGCTACAGGATACCAGAGCAGCCACCTCATGTCTTCCTTTCCCTGGACCCCAGAGGCTGGCCTAGACTGCAGTCCTGTCATCCGTGTACACATGGCTCCCTTGTGTACCTGGCCTTAGTGCAGCCAGAAGGAGTGGGTATTAGCAGCTAGTAATAATCAAGGTGCTTTTACTGATGGACTTTGGTTGTCTGCTTTCCAGGGGAATGAGATCAACCACCAGAAGAAGGTGACGCTCTGTATGACTTCCAGTAGGTAAGGGTAGGGTTGTGCCTATCAGAGATGTCCCTGGGAGGAACATTCCTTGCCTTCATCCCTTCATTCTCACATTTACAGGAATAGTTTGATAAAGAAGTGAAAGTCCCATCTAGTTAGTAAGTGATGACAGAGGAATGGCAATCAAGGATAACTTCTCAGAAGAGGGACAGTTTATACTACTCACCTCTGAGAACAAGTTGGGACTGGATGAATTTGCAGGAAGGTGGGTTGCCACATGTTCAAAGACCCAGCACTGGTCCCCTGTCCCAGAGTTAAGCCCTCCCATGATTCTGCAGCTTCCCCACCCAGGCTCTGCATGCATTCCATCCTTCTCTCTTGGTCCAGGAACACAAAATCATGACGGAGATCATGCTGCTTCAGGTGGCTGCAGATCATTACAACATAGAGCCCAAGGATCCATTTAGGGCTTGGTTCCAGTCTGGGGAGTGGCTCGGTGAAGAGGAGAGATAAGACTCATAAGGAGCTGGGTGAGCGTAGAGGTAGACTCTTTCTGGTGGCCACTCCAGGGATTCTTCTTCTTTGGCTCCTGGGGCAGCCTCCAGCCTTGCTACTGGGGTACCAGACTCCAGCTCCTGGGAAGATACCAGGAAAGACTCCCGAATTGAAGCTCCTGCTCAACTCACATGTGTCATTCTGTCCTTAGCTACATCCTGTCCTGCCAGCTGGAGTCCTGATCCTAGCTGGCCAACAGAACTCAAGAACAGAAAGAATTGGCCACAGTCAAGCTCAAGGCTGAGCCAGTGTCCAGTGGCAATGCGACATGCAGGAGACCCATCTGCTCAACACCTCTTCCTCCCATCTCTACTTATTTGGAGGGCCAACATTTCATTGTCTTAAATGGGAATTGGTACATTTTAATGTTATTATATTAAAGCCCCTTTTATTTTAGAGTCCAGGAGTACAGTTTCATTCTTTTACTTCCTGTAGTAATCTAAAAGAGGTAAAGACTCTCATATTCATTTTTAATTTTTTTCTAGATTTTTATTTATTAATGAGAGTCACAGAGACAGAGGCAGAGACACAAACAGAGGGAGAAGCTGGCTCCCTGTGGGGAGCCTGACATGGGACTCAAACACAGGGCCCCAGGATCATGACCTGAGCCAAATGCAGATGCTCAACCACTGAGCCACCCAGACATCCCTCTCATATTTATTTTAAACTGAGAAATCTTACAGAGTCATCAGCAACTTTATATGGAAAGAAGTAGAAGATCCAGTCCTCCTCCCTAGCTACTGAAGGGCACCTCCAAGGCCCCCTTTCTCAGAGGACGGTATAAGAAATTTGGGCAAATCACAGAGACAGCCCCTCAGAACTGCTGAGATTAAGAGTTGGAGGTACTTTCACAGGAATAGCAAGAACCACTGAATGGGTGTCTTTACTTCCTGCCCCAGGACAGTGGCTGCCTTTGTACACTTTAAAGGAAGGACTTTTTCTTGCTTCTTTTGCTGATGTGGATTATTTTGCTTGGGTGTGGGGTTTTTTTGCTCTTCCCAGTATTTGGAATGTGTAGTTGTCTAGTTCAAACTCTGGAATTGCATCACCATTAAAGTGGGGATAAAAATGTAAAGAGACCAAATCCTGCACGTGAAAGGCATGAGGCCAGGAGAAGATAATTAGTGGATAGAATAAGGGCAAGCAGGACTTTCCATCCTCAGTCTCACTATAGGGGCTCTAGGTTCACCCCTGACCAAAACTGGAACCCTCCTAGAATCCTTGTCAATGATCTCTGAATTCCTTTTCCTCTTGGTTTGTATGTGGGGTAAAGATATTGGTATACCTTGAAGGCCCCATGGGGGCGAGGTTCCATGAACATCTGTGCTTACTTCTGAGCTAGGATTTCCTGCCTTCCTGCATTTCCTTGGGCAGTTCTCTTGAAAGCAGAAATTCCCTGAAGGCCCCAGCCTCTTGGTCCGATAGTAGCCACTCTTCCCTGGCTGGAACCTGATGGATCAGGAATTGGCTCTCTCTTGCCAGGATAATTGTTTGACCAGAGAAATCCCCACAGTTTCCTTGCTGGACAAGGTGACTTTTAGGTCTTTGTTGTTCTGATGTCCATGGTCCCAGACAGTCACCAGTTTACACATTCAGTCTCAGTATACACACTTACCCTAACTTGTCTGAAATTGTTAACTGAGCTTGACCCCATAAGTCTCATGCTTTTCTTATGTCATGAGGTGCATGAACCTTTCCTATCAGGAGCTTTGAAAGATGACGAATGAGAGAGGAGGATTCAGGGGGTTCCATCAGGGAAATGCCACCAAACTTACCTGAGTAATCAAATGGCAATAAATATATTCCTATCAATGATTACTATGAATGTAAGTGGACTAAACACTCCAATTAAAAGACATAGGGTAACAGAGTGGATTAAAAAACAAGACTCATTAAATCAACAACAACAACAACAAAATAAACAAAAGGAAACAAGACTCACTTATGTGCTGCCTACTACAGACTCATTTCAGACTTCCAGACACCTGAAGAATGATAGTGAGCAGATGGAGAAAAAAATTATCATTCAAATGGTTGTCAGAAGAAAGCAGGAGTAGGAACACTTCTATCAGACAAAACAGACTTTAAAACAGAGTGTAGTAAGAGACAAAGAAGGACATTGCATAATAGCGGAGACATCACAACAAGAAGATATAACAGTTTTAAATACATGTACATTCAACATACAAGCACCCAAATACTTGAAGCAGTTAGTCACAAACATAAAGGAACTAATTGACAGCAATACAATAATAGTAGGAGACTTTAACACCCCTCTTACTTTGATAGAAGGATGATCCAAACTGAAAATCAATAAGGAAACAGTAGCTTGGACTGATACCCTCAGTTCAAGACATATATTCTGAACATTCCATTGTTCAAACAGCAGAACTGAATTCCTTTCAAGTGCACATGGTACATTCTCCAGGATAGGTCATGTATTTGGCCACAAAACAAGTCTCAGCAAATTGCAAAAGATTGAAATCATACCAGGCATCGTTTCTAAGCACAATGCGGTGGAACAAGAAATCAATCCCAAGAAAAAAATCTGGAAAAAACAAACATGTCAAGGTTCAAAACCATGCTACTAAACAATGAATGCATCCATGAAAATTCAAAGAAGAAAGAAAAAATTACATGGAAACAAAAATGTCAAGACCATGGTCCAGCATCTTTGGGATACAGAAAAATGGATCCTGAAGAGGGAAGGTTACAGGCCTACCTCAAATGAAAATCTCAAATAAACCACATAAACTTACACAAAAGGAGCTGGCAAAAGAACAGTAAACAAAACCAAAGCCAGTAGAAGACAGAAAATACTAAAAATTAGAGCTAAAATATATGTTACAAAAAAAATTAAAAACCAGTAGAACTGATTAATGAAACCAGGATCTAGTTCTTTGAAGATCAACAAAGTGATAATCTTCTAGCTATACTCATTAAAGATGAAGGGGGAAGCACTCAAAGAAACAGAATCACAAAGGAAGAATTAGAAATTACAACCAACTCCATACATACATAAATGATTGTAATAGAATATTATGAAAAACTAATTTCCAAAAAATTGGACAACCTACCTGCAATGGATAAATTCCTAGAAGTATAGAAGCTACAAAAACTGAAGCAGGAAGAAAATGAAAATTTGAAGGGACCGAATACCAGCAAGCAAATTGAGTTAGTAATAAAAATAATTGCCAACAAACAAATGTCCAGGACCAGATGGCTTCACAGGCAAGTTATACCAAACACTGAAGGACTGGTAATACCTACTCTTCTCAAACTATTCACAAAAATAAAAAAATAAGGAAAACTTCCACATCCATTTTATGAAGCTACCCTGGCCCTGACGCCAAAACCAGATAAATATATCACACACAAAAAGTAAACTACAGGCCAATATCTCTGATGAACATAGGTACAAACATTCTCAACACAAACTAGCTTTCAGAATCCAGCAAAGCATTAAAAAAATTCAACACAATCCTTTGGAATTTCCCAGGATGCAAGGGTGGTTCAATATTCAAAGATCAATCAACATGAAACATCACATCCATAAGAGAAAAGATAAAAACCATCTGATCATGTCAAGAGACACAAAGTATTTGATAAAGTACAACAGCCATTGATGAAAACAGCCCTCAACAGAGGAGCTCTAGTCATAAGGAAGGTCATATATGAAAAGCCCACAGACAACATCAACCTTACTTCATGGGGAAAAACAGACCTTTCTCATTAAGATCAGCAACCAGACAAGGATGTCCATTCTCACTACCTTCATTCACCCCAGGTGCTGGTAGGCCTAGCCACAGCCAGCAGACAACAAAAAGAACAAAAAGAACTAAAGGCAACCTTATGGAAGAAGAAGTCAAATTTTCACTATTTGCAGATGACACGATACTCTTATAGCAAACCTGAAAGACTCCACCAAAAATCAACTAGAACTGAAAAATGAATTCAGTAAAGTAGCAGAATACAAAATCAATGTGCAGAAAATGGCTGCATTTCTATAGAGAAATAATGAAGTAACATACGGAGAAATTAAGAAAATAATCACATTTAAACCTGCACCAAAAACAATAAGAAATCTGGGAATAAACCTCACCAAGGAGGAAAAGATTTGTACTCCAAAAACTATTAAACACCAAGGAAAAAATTGAACAACACACTTGCCCTAAACTGATGATCTATAAACATGCATGAACTCAACTGTGGCAATTAAAGGACTGAAATGCTCATAAGGTGGTAAAAAAGTGACAAACCCTGCTCAGATCTCACACCAAGTCCCCACTTCCTGGTCAGGAGCTTAAGGGTTACTGGGTGGCATGGTGAACATCATCACCTGTATAACAAGCCCAGATGAATTCCATGGCAGTTCAGTGTTATATCCCCAAACAAAGGCTGCAAATTTCCCTCAGAAACACAAAGACCTGGCCTCTGCCAGGGAAGCCATTTCATACAGCCAAGAGGCTAAGTATTAACCCAGGTTCCTGACAGCCCAGATGCTTTCTGACGTGGGCAAGCCATCCATGAAAATGATTTTCTAAAGGAAAGACAGGTAAGAGGATACTGGACCTCTAAAGAGAATGGGAAGACAGGGTCCAGGGCCGTCAAGGCCAGAAGGAAGAAAGTGTTTCTAGAGTAAGCCTCTTTGTATGTACTAACTCATTTTTATCCACCCTGTGCCCCCCACCAAAGAAATATGGGTTCTTGTGAGTACTATCACTGTTTTCTCATATGGTGAGAGAAACACAAGGGGGCAAGCAGGGTGCTTGATATCACACGAAGAAATGAGTGGTGTTGGGATGCTAACACACAGAGTCCTGGTTTCCTCAGTTTCTAAAGCAGAATGACAAGGCTTAGTCATGGAGATTAATTTAAAAGAGCTAAGTCTGGAAAACACACCTAGCAACATGGCTGGGTTGACAATGAGGTGATCAAAAGTGATTACAGAACTTCAATGGATCTGGAACCCATAAAGTAGATAGAATTTCTCCCATCCTGCTGGTGGTTCCTTGTGGCTCTGTAAAGGCTTCATGGGTGACCTTTAATTGCCACAGTTTGAATAGATTCTGCACTGAAATGAAGAATGGAATGGAATGGAATGGAATGGAATGGAATGGAATGGAATGGAATGAAGAACCTGGGAAAGTACTAGGCCCTCTATATGTATTGAAATATCCAGGTGTCTGAGCCTGGATTCCGAGTCTTCTGGAATAGTCTATCCAACCCTCACTCACCCACACACACATGAGCACCTCACCCACAAGCTAGCTTACCCTCAAGCAAGCTTGGGCTTTCCTGCTCCCACACCTTTGACTTTGGTGTCCCCCACTAGAATGCCTGCTCACCTCAGGTCTGTCTTCCTGGAAAGTTGGCTTGCCTGAGTGACTCCACAGTCATCAAGGAGAATCCTTGTGTGTTTTATATGACCAAGGCCCTGGTCAGTTCTTTTTCCTGATCTCAGTGACCTTTTTAATTGAAGTTCGATTTGCCAACATATAGTATAACATCCAGAGCTCATCCCATCAAGTGCCACCCTCAGTGCCCATCACCCAGTCACCCCAACCCCCAGCCCACCTCCCCTTACACAACCCTTTGTGCATTTCCCAGAGTTAGGAGTCTCTCATGGTTTGTCTCCCTTTCTAATTTTTCCCACTCAGTTCCTCTCCTTTCCTTATAATCACTTCCACTATTTCTCATAATCCACATATGAGTGAAATCATGTGATGATTGTCCTTCTCCAACTGACTTAGTTCACTCAGCATAATACCCTCCAGTTCCATCCACATAGAAGCAAATGACGGGTACTCATCCTTTCTGATGGCTGAATAATATTCCATTTTATACATAGATCACATCTTCTTCTTCTTTTTTTTTTTTAGATCACATCTTCTTTATCCATTCATCTCTCAAAGGACACTGAGGTTCCTTCTAGAGTTTGGCTACTGTGAACATTGCTGCTATGAACACTGGAGTGCAGGTGTCTTGGCTTTTCACTGCATCAGTATCTTTGGGGGAAAACCCCAGTAGTGCAATTGATGGGTCTTAGGGTAGCTCTATATTTTCACTCTTTGAGGAACCTCCACACAGTTTTCCAGAGTGGCTGTACCAGCTTAACTTCCCACCAACAGTGTAAGAGGGTTCCCTTTTCTCCGCATCCTCCCCAACATTTGTTGTTTCCTGCCTTGTTAATGTTCCCCATTCTCACTGGTGTGAGGTAGTATCTCATTGTGGTTTTGATTTGTATTTCCCTGATGGCAAGTGATGCAGAGCATTTTCTCATGTGCTTGTTAGCCATGTCTATGTCTTCCTCTGTGAGATTTCTCTTCATGTCTTTTGCCCATTTCATGATTGGATTGTTTGTGTCTTGGGTGTGTGGAGTTTAACAATTTCTTTATAGATCTTGGATAATAGCCCTTTATCTGATAGGTCATTTCCAAATGTCTTCTCCCATTTTGTAGGTTATCTTTTAGTTTTGTTGACTATTTCTTTTGCTGTGCAGAAGCTTTTTATCTTGATGAAGTCCCAATAATTCATTTTTGCTTTTGTTTCCCTTGTGTTCATATGTGTATCTTGCAAGAAGTTACTGTGGCCAAGTTCAAAAAGGGTGTTGCCTGTGTTCTCCTCTAGGATTTTGATGTATTCTTGTCTCACATTTAGATCTTTCATCCATTTTCAGCTTATCTTTGTGTATGCTATAAGAGAATGGTCCAGTTGCATTCTTCTCCACATGGCTGTCAAATTTTCCCAACACCATTTATTGAAGGGACTGTCCTTTTTCCAGTGAATAGTCTTTTCTGCTTTGTCGAATATTAGTTGACTATAGAGTTGAGGGCCCATTTCTGGGTTCTCTATTCTGTTCCATCGATCTATGTGTCTGTTTTTGTACTGATGCCACACTGTATTGATTATCACGGCTTTGTAGTACAACTTGAAATCTGGCATTGTGATGCCACCAGCTCTGGTTTTCTTTTTCAATATTCCCTTGGCTATTCAGGATCTTTTCTGATTCCACACAACGGTGAAGAAAGTCCATGGTATTTTGACAGGGATTCCACTGAACGTGTAAATTGCCCTAGGTAGCATGGACATTTTCACAATATTTATTCTTCAAGCCATTAGCATGGAGTATTTTTCCATCTCTTTGTCTTCCTCAATTTCTTTCAGAAGTGTTCTGTAGTTTAGATCCTTTACCTCTTTGGTTAGGTTTATTCCTAGGTATCTTATGCTTTGGGGTGACATTGTAAATGG
Organism: Canis lupus familiaris; assembly: GCF_011100685.1. Lineage (NCBI taxonomy): Eukaryota > Metazoa > Chordata > Mammalia > Carnivora > Canidae > Canis > Canis lupus. The sequence continues at coordinate 326,368 of NC_049225.1, read as the reverse complement.
GATGGATTCCTTAATTTCTCTTTCTTCAGTCTCAGTGTTTGGAAATGCCACTGATTTCTGGGCATTGATTTTGTATCCTGCCACATTGCTGAATTGCTGTAAGAGTTCTAACAATCTTGGGGTAGAGTCTTTTCGGTTTTCTATGTACAGTATCATGTCACCTGAGAAGAGGGAGAGTTTGACTTATTCTTTGCCAATTTGAATGACTTTTATTTCTTTTTGTTGCCTGATTGCTGAGGCTAGGACTACTAGTACTATGTTGAATAGCAGTGATGAGAGTGGACATCCCTGTCATGTTCCTGATCTTAGGGGAAAGGCTCCCAGTGTTTCCCCATTGAGAATGATATTTTCTGTGGGCTTGTCGTAGATGGCTTTTAAGATGCTGTGGAATGTTCCATCTCTACAGTCTGAAGAGATTTGATCAGGAATGGATGCTGTATTTTGTCAAATGCTTTTTCTGCATCTATTGAGAGGATCATATGGTTCTTGCTTTTTCTCTTGTTGATATGATCTATCACATTGATTGCTTTATGAGTGTTGAACCAACATTGCATCCCAGGGAGAAATCCCACTTGGTCATGGTGAATAATCTTCTTAATGTATTATTGGATCCCATTGGCTAGTATCTTGTTGAGAATTTTTGCATCTGTGTTCATCAGGGACATTGGCTTATAATTCTCCTTTTTGGTGGAGTCTTTGATGGTTTTGGGATTAAGTTGAAACTGACCTTATAAAATGAGTTTGAAGAACTCCATTCCTTTTGATTCTTTGGAACAGCTTTAGTAGAATAGATATTATTTTTTCTTTAAACGTTTGATAGAATTCCCCAGGGAAGCCATCTGGCCCTGGACTTTTGTGTCTTGGAAGGTTTTTGATGACTGCTTCAATTTCCTCCCTGGTTATTGGCCTGTTCAAGGTTTTCTATTTCATCTTATTCCAGTTTTGGTAATTTGTGGTTTTCCAGAAATGTGTCCATTACTTCCAGATTGCCTAATTTGTTGGTATATAGCTGCTCATAATACGTTTTTAAAATCGTTTTTTATTTTCTTATTATTGGTTGTGATCTCTCTTCTTTCATTCATGATTTTATTAATTTGAGTCTTTTCTCATTTCTTTTTAATAAGGCTGGCTAATGGTTTATCTATCTTATTAATTCTCTTAAAGAACCAACTTGGGGTTGTTGATCAGTTCTACAGTCTTCTGGTCTCCATTTCATTGAGTTCTGCTCGAATCTTTATTATCTCCCTTCTCCTGCCTGGTGTAGGTTTTATTTGCTGTTCCTTCTCCAGTTCCTTTAGGTGCCAGGTTAGCTTGTGTACTCGAGTTTTTTCCAATTTTTTGAGGGGGGCTTATATTGCAATGTATTTCCCTCTTAGGCCTGCTTTTGCTGTTTCCCAAAGATTTTGAACAGTTGTATCTTCATTTTCATTCTTTTCCATCAATCTTTTTAACTCTCTAATTTTCTGGTTGACCCATTTATGTCTTAGCAGAATGCTCTTTAACCTCCACGTGTTTGAGATTGTTTCAAATTTCTTCTTGTGGTTGAGTTCTAGTTTTGAAGCGTTGTGGTCTCCAAATATTCAGGGACAATGCCAATTGCATCTTTTGGTCTCAGTTGAGACTTGATTTGTGACCCAGTATGTGGTTTATTCTGGAGAAAGTTCCATGTGCACTTGAGAAGAATGTGTATTCAGTTGCATTTGGATGCAAAGTTCTGTAACTATCTGTGAAATCCATCTGGTCCACTATATCATTTAAAGCCCTTGTTTCTTTGGTGATGTTGTGCTTAGAATATCTGTCACTTGCAGAAAGTACTGTGTTGAAGACTCCTACTATTAGTGTATTATTAGCTAAGTATGTCTTACTTTGGTTATTAATTGATTGATATCCTTGGCAGCTCCCACATTAGGGACATAAATATTCGTGATTGTTAAGTCTTTGTTGGATAGAACCTTTAAGTATGATATAGTGTCCCTCTTCATCTCTTACTACAGTCTTTGGGATAAACTTTAATTTATCTGTTGAGGATGGCTACCCCAGCTCTCTTTTGAGGACCATTTGAATGGTAAATAGTCCTCCACCCTTTCATTTTCAGGCTGTAGGTGTCCTTAGGTCTAAAGTGAATCTCTTATACACAGAATATAGATGGGTCTTGCCTTTTTATCCAGTCTGAAACCCTGTGCCTTTTGATGGGACCATTTAGTCAATTGAGGATCAGAGTAACTATTGAAAGATATGAATTTATTGTCATCATAATAGCTATTCAGTCCCGGTTTTGTGGATTTCTTTGGGCTTCATCTTTATCTTACAGGGTCCCCCTTAATATTTCTGGCAGAGCTGGTTTGGTGGTCATATATTCTTTCAGTTTCTGCCTATCTTGGAAGCTCTTTATTTCTCCTTCTATTCTGAATGAGAGCCTTGCTGGATAAAGTATTCTTGGCTGCATGTTCTTCTCATTTAGGACCCTGAATATATCCTGCCAGCCCTTTCTGGCCTGCCAGGTTTCTGTAGAGATGTCTGCTGTTAATCTAATACTTCTCCCCATATAAGTTTGGGATTTCTTGTCTCTTGCTGCCTTAATGATCTTCTGTTTATCTTTGGAATTTGCAAGTTTCACCATTAAATGTTGAGTTGTTGAACAGTTTTATTGATTTTAGGGGGGGACCTCTCTATCTCCTGGATCTCAATGAGTGTTTCCCTCCACAAATAGGGAATTTCTCAGCTATTATTTAGCCATGATACCCCCAGCTATGGTTCCCTTTTTTAATATTCCCCTGGCTATTTGGGGTCTTTTCTGATCCACACAAATCTTAAAATAATTTGTTCCAATTCTCTGAATAATGTCCATGGTATTTTGATAGGGATTGCATTAAACCTGTAAATTGCCCTGGGTAACATTGACATTTTCACAATATTAATTCTTCCAATCCATGAGAATGGAATATTTTTCTATCTCTTTGTGTCTTACTCAATTTCTTTCAGAAGTTTCTGTAGTTTTTAGGGTATAGATCCTTTATCTTTTTGGTTAGGTTTATTCCTAGGTATCATATGCTTTGGTGCAATTGTAAATGGGATTGACTCCTTAATTTCTCTTTGTCTCATTATTAGTGTATAGAAATGCCACTGACTTCTGGGCATTGATTTTGTATCCTGCCACACTGCCAATTGCTGTATGAGTTCTAGCAATTTTGGGGTGGAGTCTTTTGGGTTTTCTATGTAGAGTAGCATGTCATTGGTGAAGAGGGAGAGTTTGACTTCTTCTTTGCCAAATTGAATGCCTTTTATTTTTTTTTTAATTTATTTATGATAGTCACAGGGAGAGAAAGAAAGAGAGGCAGAGACATAGGCAGAGGGAGAAGCAGGCTCCATGCACTGGGAGCCCGATGTGGGATTTGATCCTGGGTCTCCAGGATCATGCCCTGGGCCAAAGGCAGGCGCCAAACCACTGCGCCACCCAGGGATCCCTGAATGCCTTTTATTTATTTGTGTTGTCTGATTTTGAGGCTAGGACTTCTCTCTCTTCTTTTTAATAAGGCTAGCTAATGGTTTATCTATCTTATTAATTCTTTTAAATAACCAACCCCTGGCTTTGTTTTTCTGTTACACAGAAAATCTGGTCTCGATTTCATGGAGTTCTGCTAGAATCTTTATTAACTCTCTTCTTCTGCTGGGTGTAGGATCTATTTGCTGTTTTCTCTCCAGCTCCATTAGGTACAAGTTTAGCTTTCGTATTTGAGTTCTTTCCAGTTTTTGGATGGATGCTTGTATTGCGATGTATTTCCACCTCAGCAGTGCTTTTGCTGTATCCCACAGATTTTGAATGGTTGTATCTTCATCCTCATTAATTTCCATGAATCTTTTAAATTCTTCGTTAATTTCCTGGTTGACCCTTTCATCTTTAGCAGGATGGTCCTTAACCTCCACGTGTTTGAAATCCTTTCAAACTTCTTGTGATTTAGTTCTAATTTCAAGGCATTATGGTCTGAGAACATGCAGGGGACAATCCCAATCCCAATCCCAATCTTTTGGTATTGGTTAAGACCTGATTTGTGACCCAGTACGTGGTCTATTCTGGAGAAATTTTCATGTGCACTTGAGAAGAATGTATATTCAGTTGCATTTGGATGTAAAGTTCTATAGATATCTGTGAAATCCATCTGGTCCAGTGTATCATTTAAAGCTCTCGTTTCTTTGGAGATGTTGTGCTTAGAATATCTATCAAGTGTAGAAAGCGCTACATTGAAGTCACCAAGTATAAGTGTATTATTATCTAAGTATGTCTTAACTTTGGTTATTAATTGATTGATATATTTGGCAGCTCCCACATTTGGGGCATATATATTGATGATTGTTAAGTCCTCTTGTTGGATATATCCTTTAAGATGATTGTTAAGTCCTCTTGTTGGATAGATCCATCATAGTGTCCCTCTTCATCTCTTACTACAGTCTTTGGGATAAACTTTCATTTATCTGATATAAGAATGGCTACCCCTGCTTTCTTTTGAGGACCATTTGAATAGTAAATAGTTCTCCAACTTTTGTCTTCAGGCTGTAGGTGTCCTTATGTCTAAAACGAGTCTCTTGTAGTCAGCAAATAGATGGGTTCTGATTTTCTATCCAGTCTGAAACCCTGTGCCTTTTGATGGGGTCATTAAGCCCATTCACGTTCAGAGTTATTATTGAAAGATATGAGTTTAGTGTCATCATGATATCTATTCAGTCACTGTTTTTGTGGATTGTTCCATTGGACTTACTCTTAAAGAGGAATTTTAAGAGTTCCCTTTAAAATTTCTTGCAGTGCTGGTTTGGTGGTCACCTATTCTTTCAGTTCCTGCCTATCTTGGAAGCTCTTTATCTCTCCTATCTGAATGAGAGCCTTGCTGGATAAAGTATTCTTGGCTGCATGTTCTTTCATTTAGGACCATGAATATATCCTGCCAGCCCTTTCTGACCTGTCAGGTCTCTGTGGAGAGGTCTGCTGTTAATCTAATATTTCTCCCCATAAAAGTTAGAGATCTCTTGTCTCTTGCTGCTTTAAGGATCTTCTCTTTATCTTTGGAATTTGCAAGTTTCACTATTCAATGTCGAGGTGTTGAGCAGTTTTTATTGATTTTAGGGGGGATCTCTCTATTTCCTGGATCTGAATGTCTGTTTCCCTTCTCAGATTAGGAAAGTTTTCAGCTATTATTTGTTCAAATACATATTCTGGACCTCTGTCCCTTTCAGAGCCCTCGGGAACCCCAATTAAACGTAGGTTTTTGTTCCTCAGGCTGTCATATTTCCCTTAGTCTATCCTCATGGTCTTTTAATTGTCTCTTTTTTCCTCAGTTTCCCTCTTTGCCATGAACTTGTCTTCTATGTCACTCACCCGTTCTTCCACCTCGTTAACCCTCATCGTTAAGACTTCTAGTTTGGATTGCATTTCATTCAGTTGATTTTTAATTTCTGCCTGATTAGATCTAAATTCTGCAGTCATGAAGTCTCTTGTGTCCTTTATGCTTTTTTCTAGAGCCACCAATAGCTGTATAATAGTGCTTCTGAATTAGCTTTCTGACATTGAATTGTAATCCAAATTTTGTAACTCTGTCGAAGAGAGGACTCTTTCTGATTCTTTCTTTTGAAGTGAGTTTTTCCTTCTGGTCATTTTGCTCAGTGAAGAGTGGCCAAAAACAAGTTGTATTGGAAAAGGAGAAAAAGAGAGAAGAGAAAGAAGAAAAGAAAAAGGAAAAAAAGAGAGAAGGGAAGAAATGAAAAAAAGGGGGTGGGGAAGCAAACAGAAATCAAAAAACAAAAAAACAAGGGGGAGTATCCTCTGATTCTGTATACTGTAAATCCCTCGCCTTCCCCTGGAACTTTCCAGTGCTGCTTGGTCAATAATTTGTTTTTCCCCTGTCCATCTAGCTGGTCTTCTGGGGGGAGGGGTCTGCTGTGCTAATTTTCAGGTGTTAGCACTTGGGGGAGCTGCTCAGCCCCCTGCCTGGTGCAGGGCTCAGTAAAGTTGTTTAACCTTTGTATCCTGTGAGGCCACTGTGAAGCTCAGTGGGGGTTGTTTTTCCTGTGAGGCCCCAGGAGAAACAACAACAGTAGCAGCAGCCAGTCTCCAGGCCTGGAGTCAGCTCCTGCAGTAACTACGGGGCTCTCAATCTACAGGGGCCTGGATGCTCCGGGGGCAGGAGCTGCCGATCTGCTCAGCTTGGGGCCGCCCGGAGGCTGTAGCGTCCTTGCTGTCCTGTGCCCTCCTGGCTACTGCCTGTCCCAGGGGGGAGCACCGGATTTTGGGCTGAGTCCCTGATGCCCAGTGCTCCCGGGCCTGCACTGTTGGAATCGCGCTCCCGGCTGTGCAGCTTCCTCTGTGCGGAGCCTTTGCCTAAGCCACCTCCCAGCTGCTCCCGGCGCCGCGCAGCCCCGTCCATGCGGAGTCTCTGCCCGAGCCACCCCCGGGCTTCTCCCCGGGCCGCAGCACCCTCCGTGCGGACCCTCTGCTGGAGCAGCTTCCGAGCTGCTCCCGGGTCCAGCCGAGCGCGGGCTGCAGCCCTTTAGGGAGCTCGGCCCAGGGGTGTGGCAAGCTCTTCCCGCGGAGCAGGTGTCTGTTAGTGTCCCAGGGAGCCTGAGGGCATCCCCGCCCCTCCTGGGATCCTGCTCCAACTCAGTGCGAGCGCCTTTCCACCCGGGAAGATTGGTGAAACTCCTGCTTCTTCAGGACGGGGCTTTCCTGTCCTGGGGGCACTCGCCTGGGCCTTAGCCCGGCTCATCGTGGGGCCCCTCCCCCTTGGAGGCCTTTTGTTTCTTTATTTCTTTTTCCCCGTCTTCCTACCTTGATAGAAGCTTGAACTCTTCTCACTGTAGCATTCCAGCTGTTCTCTCTTTAAATCTCAAGCCGAATTTGTAGGTTTTCAGGATGATTTGAAGGTTATTTAGGTAATTTGGTGGGGACAGGTGACTTGGGGACCCTACTCTTCCGCCATCTTGCCCCTGCCCATCCCCCGTGTGCTCTTAGTCTAATATTTCTCCCCATATAAGTTAAGAATCTCTTGTCTCTTGCTGTTTTAAGGAGTTTCTCTTTATGTTTGGAATTTGCGAATTTCATCATTAAATGTCTGTTGTTGAATCATTTTTATTGATTTTGGTGGGGGAACCCTCTATCTTGTGGATCTGAATGCCTGTTTCCCTCCCCAGATTAGGGAAGTTCTCAGCTATGATTTGTTTAAACATGCTTTCTGGCTCTCTGTCCCTCTTGGTGCTCTCTGGAATCCCAATTATACATAGAATTTTCCTTCTGACGCTATCATTTATTTCCCTTAACCTTTCCTCATGGTCTTTTAATTGTTTTTCTCTTTTTTCCTTAGCTTCCTTCCTTGCCATCAACTTGTCCTCCTTTTGCTCAATCTTTCTTCCACCCCATTAACCCTTGTTGTTAGGACCTCCAGTTTGGATTGCATCTCATTTAATTGATTTTTAATTTTGGCCTGATTAGTTCTATATTCTGCAGTCATGAAGTCTCTTGATTCCTTTATGCTTTTTTTCTATATCCTCGAGTAGCTTTATAATTGTGCTTCTGAATTGGCTTTCTGACATCAAACGTAATCCAAATTCTGTAACTCTGTGGCATAGAATACTGTTTCTGATTCTTTATTTTGTGGTGAGTTCTTCCTTTTAGTCATTTTGTTCAGTGAAGAGTCACTGTATGAGTATGCTGAGTCAAGAAGATCAACCAGAACCTAAGTAAAATACACCCTGATGATTCTGATGAGGTCAGAGTCCAGGAAATGAAAATTATGATCATAGTAAAATAAAACAAAAGGGCTACTAAAATGTAAAACAAATTTTGAAACAAAGTAGTAAAAAATAAAGACCAAGAATCCCAAAGAAGAAGAAAAAAAAGAAGAGAAAAAAGCAAAAGTAAAGAAGGAAAGAAGAAACAAAGGAGAATAAAGAAAAGGGGGGACTGCAACATGGTGATGGTGAAGAAGTTGCAGTGGAGAGTGAATGTAGTCTACCTCAGGGGTCCTAGAGGGTGATTGTCTTTGTTCTGAGTGTATTAAGTTCTGTATGTTAGAAGATGCTCAATCCCAAATTTATATAAATCAGAAATGCTTGTAGAGAGCCCCAACATTGACCGCCAAAACATAAACAAGATAAAAGAGGGACAGAATGGGAATGAAGAGAGAATATAATCTCACAGAATGAACAGAAATTTATTCCACTTGATTCTGGGTGCATGCTGGTCATCTTTTTGAAGGTATTAGCTTCCACCATTGTAGAAAAAAATAAGGCAGAGAAAACAAAAAACACAAAACAAAACAAAAAAACATATCTGGTATATCTCCCAAAATTAAACTGAGTATGTTGAAGGGAATCTAGAAGTGGATAAAATATATATGATATGTAATTCTGGAAATATGAAAGGCAAAAGGGAAGAAACTTAAAAATGAAGAGATGGTAAAATACTGAATTTAAGGTGGGAAAAGAGAAAAGACATTGGAAATTTTTGGTCTGATATAAAAACGTGTTGTACTGGAAAAAGGGTAATTAAAAATGAGGGATGCCCTCTAGTTGTATATAGTATAAATCTCCCTGGAGCTTTCCAGCGCTGCTTGGTCAAGAACTTGCTCTTCCCCTGTCCTTCCAGCTGGTCTTCTGGGGGAGGGACCTGCTGTGCTGATTCTCAGGTGCGTGTGCCTGGGGGAGATGCCCGCCCCCTGCCGGGTGCCAGGCTTAGTGGGAGCTGTTCATCCCATAAGGCTTTTGTTCCCTGGCAGCCCCCCCTCTCCCAGGCACAAAGTGAAACAAAGTAGGAACAACAGCAATGGTGGCAGCCAGAATTCCAGCTCTGGAGTCAGCTCCCTACTAGTAACTAACGCAGTCCTCCAGTCTGCACTGGCCTAGATGCTCCCAGACCGGCGCAGGTGCACTGATCTGCACAGCTTGGGGGCACCCAGTGGCAGGAGAGTCCTTGCTGTCCTGTGCCCTCCCTGCTTCTGCCTGTCCTGTGGGGAACGCAGGATTGTGGGCTGTGTCCTCTCAGCACCCTGGGATCCAGGGCCCTGTGCTGCTGGAATCGTGCTCCCAGGGGGCCTGGTTCCCAAAGGCAGCAGGGCACAGACACCTCAGTCCATAACCACCTGCCTAACCAACTAGCTCCTCCCTGATGACCCGCCAGGTGCATGCTCCAGCCATTTACTGAGGTTGGCCCACAGTTTGTTGTGTGCTTTCCCCCAGGCACCCCTCCTCTATTAGTGACTCCACAAAACTAGAGGCTTCACTGCCCCTCCTGCGATTCTTCCCGATTTCCCTGCTGAGTGCTTTTCCATCTTGGAAGAACCTGGTGAAGATTTTTAAAGTTCCCACTTCTCCAGGGCTGGGCTTTCCTGTCCCAGAAGCTTTTGCTGCAGACTTTAGCCCAGCTCCTCGCAGTGCCCCTACCCCACTTGATTATTTTTTATTTTATTTTTTTCCACCTTCTTACCTTGCTAGAAATGAAAACTTCTCTCTGTAGCATTTTGGCTGTTCTCTCTTTAAATCTCAGGTCGAATTCTTAGGCATTCAGGACAATTTGAAAGTTATCTAGATAAGTTTGTGAAACCAGGTGATTTGAGGACCCCTACTCTTCTGCCATCTTGCCCCTCTTCGATAGCATACTATTTATGTGAAAATAATTTTTCATTTCTCTGAGATAAATTTCCAAAAGTGCTACTGTTGAATTATGTGGTAGTTGTATGCAAAATATTTTCTGAAGAAACTAGTAAACTCTTTTCCAGGAGTGATTGGAATATTTTACATTATAACTGGATGTATACAAGTGGTAAGTTTTCTGCATCTTTGCCAACACTTGGTGTCGTCACTAGTAGCTATTCTGGTGGGTGGATAGTTGTAATAATAAGTTTGAATCTACTTTTTTCTTTTATGTTGGCTGTCAGCTTTTAGGCTTCCCTCCTTATTCTTCCCTCTCTGCCTCTGGGCAAAGTGATAAGAAATCCCAAGTTCTCCCTCTTTTGGTACCAGTAGGCGATTCAAAGCAGGCAACCCCTTGCTGGCACGTATAAGCCATTCCCCCAGCCACACCTGTAACCAAAACAATAATAAAAAAATCTGGTCAGTTTCCTTTACATTTATTCATTTCCTAGCCATGTTTGGATCATCTGTGGAGGCTTATCCTGATCTCAGAGCCTCATTATGTAGGTAATAAGCCTCCTCTTATCTCTTGGTTTGTTGGTGGCATCTCCAGTCTTGACATGTGATTTCAGAAAATACTCAAGTAGAAGTCCTGAGACACATAGGTAGGCACATAAGACACATATCAGTTAGTGTCAGTGAACTGAATATGGAGTGAGACTATGGTAATTCCAAATTTTCCAATTTTAGCAGATCACTGGGTCCATTTGCTGGAGGTAAGGGATTTAGAATATGGAAGTAATCCATAAACTTGGTTGTGGGTTTTGATATTTTGCATTTGACCATATATACCTTAATGTTTCTGAAATTAGTCAACCTTATAACAAACAAAATATACCTAGTATGAAATAGATTTTGTCTAGCAGAATCTGTGCGACATGTTTATATATGTTACAATAATACAATCTGCAAAAATTAGCTATGTAATAAGTAAGCTTTTGGGAATAATATCATTGTACAGATGCTACTGGTATTCAATGTGTATAGAAAGACAGGAATATTAAAAGTATATAGATTAATAATTAAATTTTTGAAATAAAAGTGTCTTAGAATATATAAGAATAGTCTTATATATTAGGCCTCAGGACCCACTGTGAGGCTTTGGGAGGAAGTGGGGCAGAGTTCCAGCTGACAGGAGCTCAGACTCCTCAAGACGTGCTGTGGAGGACACGAGCCAGGGTCCACACTAACAAGACTCCCAAACTCCTCAGGACCCGCTGTAGGCTTCAGGAGAATGTGGGGCTGCATCCATGCCTATAGGAACCTGGCTTCTTCAGGACTCACTGTGGAGAATGTGGGTCTGCATCCACACCAACAGGAGCTGGGGCTCCTCAGGAACTGTTGTAGAGGTGTCAAGTGTACTTGTATCCACATCTGTGCTGACAAGAGCCAGGTCTACTCAAAACCCACGGTGGAGGAGAGGGATTTAGAGATATGGGTTAAGGGATAGGAGTTAGGGATTAGGGTTTTGGATAAGGTACAGGTTTGGGGAAAGTGTTAAGATTATGCTATGGGTACGGATTAGGGTACAGGTATGGGGTAAAGGAATGGGGATAGGGTAAGGGTAAGGGTTAGGGTTGGGAGTTAGGTTAGGGGTCAGGGTTAGGGATGGGGTTATGGGTTTGGGTTCAGCTTAGGGGCTAGGGGTTATGGTTAGGTGTTAGGGTTAGGGTAGGGGTTAGGGTTAGGTATGGGGTTGGGGTACAGGTAGGGTAATGGTGAGGGTTAGGTTTAGAGTTAGGGTGAAGTTTAGGGTTAAGGTTAGCATTAGGGTTTTGGTTATGATTAAGATTAGTGTTAGGGCTAGATTTAGGTTTTGGATTAAGGTTTGATTAGAGGATAGGCAATAGGAGTAGGGTTAGTGTGAGGATTAGGGTTAGGATTAGGGGTTTGGGGTTCAGGTTAGGTTTAGGGTTAGGGTTAGGTTAGGTTTAGGTTGTTGTGAGTGTAGGGTTAGAGTCAGGGTAGTGTAAGAGTTTGGAGTTAGTGTTAGGGGATAGAGGTCAGGGTTATGTTTAAGGACTAGGGGTTGTTTTAGGGCTAAGATTAGAGTTAGAATTAGGGATTAGTGTTACATGTAAGGTTATGGTTAGAACTAGGAGTAGGGGGATCCCTGGGTGGCGCAGCGGTTTGGCGCCTGCCTTTGGCCCAGGGCGCGATCCTGGAGACCTGGGATCGAATCCCACATCGGGCTCCCAGTGCATGGAGCCCGCTTCTCCCTCTGCCTGTGTCTCTGCGCCTCTCTCTCTCTCTCTGTGACTATCATAAATAAATAAAAATAATAAAAAAAAGAACTAGGAGTAGGGTTCAGATAGGGGCAAGGTTAGAGATAGGGGTAGGGTTTGGGGAAGGGTAGTGTTAGCTATAGGGTTATGGTTAGAAGGGTAAAGGGTAGGCATAGAGGTAGGTTTAGGGGAAAGTGTAGATGTAGGGATAGAGAAGGTTTATTGGTTGGGGTAGGCATAGGGGTATGGTTAGGTATACAGTTAGGGTTAGCAGTGGGAGTATGGTTATGGATAGGGGTTGGGGTATTGGTAAGGGTAGGAATAAGATTAGGTATCGGGTAGGTGAGGAGTAGGGGTAGGAATATTGCTAATGTAGGGATAGGTGTAGGGGTAGAATAGGGTTAGGGGAAGGGGTAAGGGTAGGGTTAATGGTAGGGGTATGTTTAGGACTAGGGGTAAAGTTAGGGGTAAAGTTAGGGTTAGAGTTATTTGCAAGGCTAGGTATTAGTAGGGTTAGAAGTAGGTATTGGGGTGGGGCTAGGCATAGGGATGAGGTAGGGTTAGGGGTAGTGTAGGAATAGATGTAGGAGTGGTTTAAGGGTAGGGAAGGGGTAGGACTAGGGGTAAAGGTGGGTATGTGTTAGTGGTAGGGGTAGGGCAGTGTTATGTGTAGGGTTACAGATAGGGGAGTGGTAGGGTGAGAGCTAAATCTAGGTAAAGTGGTAGGATTAGGTTTAGGAGTTAGGGTAGGGTTAGGTGTAGGGGTAGGGTTAAAGGTAGGGGTAGGGGTAGGGTAGGGGTTGGGCTAAGGTAAAGTTAGGTTTAGAGTTAGCGGTAGGGTTCGGAGTACTATTAGGGGTAAGGGGTAGGGTTAGGTTTAGGGGTTGGGGTAGGAGTAGGGTTAGGGTTAGGTGTTAGGGTAAGTGTAGTGGTAGGGATACATGTAGGGGTAAGGGTATGGTTAGTGGTAGCAGTAGGAGTTGGTTTAGGTGTAAGGGTATTTTTAGGGGTAGGGGTATGGCTAGGTTTAGGTGTAGGGGAAAGGGTAGTGTATGGTTATGGGTAGAAGTAGATATAGAGCTAGAGTGATGGGTATGGGAAGTGGTAGGGTTAGGGTTATGGGTAAGTATAGATATAGGGATAAATTTAGGGATAGGTTTAAGGCTAGGAGTAAAGTTAGGTATAGAGTTAGGGGTAGGGTTCTGAGTCCTATTACAGGTAGGAATAGGGTTAGGTTTAAGGGTAAGGGAGGAGTAGAGTTAAGGGTAAAGATAGTGGAAAGGTTTGGTATAGGGTTAGGGGTAGGGGTAAAAGAGCAGTAGGTATAGAGGTATGGGTAGGGTTAGGGTTATGAGTAGGCTTAGGAGTATTTTGGAGGTGGGTTGGGGTAAGGTATGGCTAGCAGTTTTGTTTGAGGTAGGAGTAGAGGTAAGGGTAGGAGAAAGGAATAGTGTAGCAGTAAGTGTAACAGTAGGGGTAGGGGTCAGATTAGCTTTGGGAAAGAAATCAGTGCATAAGTATGTTTAGGGGTAGGGGTCAGCATAGTAGTAGGTGTTGTAGGAGGATTCAATGTGGTGTAGAGGTAGGGTTAGGAGTAGGTTTAGGGTCACGTTTAGTTGAAGGTGTAGGGGCCAAGGTAGGGTTAGATTTAGGACTAGGTGTACAGGTAGGGGCAAATGTAGGGGTAGGTTTAGTGGTAGGGTTTGGTGTATGAGTATAGGAGGCCTAGGTGGACTGTTAGCATAGGAGTAGGAGTGTGTGTAGGGATAGGACTAGAGGAAACAATAGTGGTAGGTGTGGGGTTAAGGATAGGTGTAGGTGTTGGTTTGGGGGTGGTGTAGGGGAGAGGTTAGCTGTAGGATTAGGTTTAGAGTTAGATGTAGGGTTAGGGGTAGGGATAGGAGTATGTTTAGGAGTATGGGTATGAGTAGTTGTATGGCATAGGCATAGCATTAGTGTAGAGGTGGGTTTAATGATATGGGCAGGAGTAAGGGTAGGAGTAAAGTTAGAGTTAGGTGTTGGGATAAGGGTAAAGGTAGGGATATATGTAGGGATGGGGTAATGGTATGGTTAATGGTAGGGTTAAGAGTTGGTTTAGATGTAGGGATATTTTTACAGGTAGGGGTATGGTTATGTTTAGGTGTAGGGGAAAGGGTGTAGGGTTACACGTAGGAGTAGTTGTAGAATTAGAGATATGGGTATGGGAAGCAGTGGGGTTAGGTTTATCGGTAAGGGTAGACATAAGGATAAGGCTGGGGTAGGATTAGGGCTATTAGTAAAGTTAGGTATAGAGTTAAGGTTAGGGTTTGGAGTACTGTTATGGGTAGGATTAGGGATAGGTTTAGGAGTAAGAATAGGAGTAGGGTTAAGGGTAAAGATAGTGGTAAGTTTAAGGTTAGGGCTAGGGTGAGAGAGTGTGGGGTAAGTGTACGGTTAGTGATAGGGTTATGGCTGGGGTAGGGATGGGTATAGCAGTAGGGGTAAGGGTATGGTTAAGGGTACTCTTAAGGTTAGGCATAGGTGTAAGTTTAAGTGTAATGGTAGGGTCAGGGTTAAAGGGTAGTTGTAGGAGTAGGGTTAGGATTAGTGATAGGGACAGTGTTAGGGGTGGGAGATTGTTAGTGTAGGGGTACATGTAGGGGTAGAGTAGGTTTAGTGTTTGGGGTAGGGGTAATGGTAGCGGTAGGGGTATGAGTAGTGCAAGGGTAAGAGTAGGGGTAGAGGTAGGATAGTGTTACAGTACAGGTAGATGTTGTTATAATATATGTGTAGGGGTAGGGGTAGGTGAAGCAGTAGGATTTTGGTAAGGGTACAGGTGGGGTTAGGGATTGGGGTAGGGTAAGGTAAGGTGTAGAAATAGGGTTAGTGGTAGTGGTAGGAGGAGTAGTAAGCTTAGAGATAGGGGTATGGTTATGTTAAGGGGTATGGGTAGGGGTAGGATTTGTGGTAGGGTTAGGTGTAGGAGTAAGGTAGGGTTAGGAGTAGAGGTAGGTTTAGGGATAGAGATGGGTATGTGTATGGGTGGGGTAGGTTCAGGGCTAGCCATAGGAGTGGGTTTCAGGTTAGTGTTAGGTATATGAGTATGGCTAGTGGTAGGTGTAATGTTAGGGACTTAGGAGTAGAGGTAGGGGTAAGAGTAGAGAGTAAAAGTAGTTGTAGAAATTTGGTTAGGAGTAGGGTATGTTTAAGGATAGCCATAGTAGTAGGAGTAGGGATGGGGTATGTGTAGGTTAAGAGTAGGGCTAAGTTTATGAGTAGCTGTCAGGGTAGGAGAGGGTCAGAGTAGGGTCAGGGTTTAGGCTAGGGGTAGTAGTAGGAGTAGAGTCAGGGCTTGGGGTAAGGAAATGGTAGATTGTATGGGTAGTGTTAGAGTTGGGGGAGGGTTAGTGGTAGGGTTAGGGTTAGGGTTAAAGGTAGGTGCTTGTGTAGGGCTAAGGCTAGGGTAGGAGTAGGGATAAGGAAAGGAGCAGTGTATGAGTAGGGGTAGGGGTAGTTGTAGGGATATGATTAAGATTAGAGATATGGGAAAGGTTAGGGATTGGGTCAGCTGAGGGGGAATGGGTAGTAGTATCCATAGGTGTAGGCCTAGGGTTATGTGTAGGGGTGGTTTTAAGGGTAATGGTAGGGTTAGAGGTAGGATTAAGACTAGCATTAGTGTTAGGTATAGGGGTAGGGGTAGGAGTAGGGGTCGGGATACCGATAGTGGTAGGTATAGGGTTAGGTTGAGAAGGGTAGTGGAAAGAATAGAGGTAGGGGTAGACTTAGTGGTAGTGGTAGCGATATTGTAAGAGTAGAGGTAGTGGTAGGTTAAGGTTAGGGGTACAGAGGGATAGATGCAAGCATAAGGATTGGGTTGGTGTAGGGTTATGGTAAGGTTAGGGTTGGGGTAGGAATAGGGTATGAGTTAGGATAGTGGTAGATGTAGTGGTATGGGTAGAGGTAGGGTTAGCAGTAAGTGTAAGGTGCAGTAAGGGTAGTGTTATTGCTAGGGTTATAGGTAGGCATAGGGATAGGTGTAAGTTAGGTTTATGGGTTGGGCGGATGTAAGGTTCAGGGTAGGTTCAGAGATAAGCGCAGAGCTACTGGTTGGAGTAGAGGTAGGATTACAGGTAGCCGTCAATGCATGGGATGCATACAGGGTAGGGGGTAGAATTAGGGATAGGCTTAGATATAAGGGTGGCAGTAGGGTCAGAGGTAGGTGTAGGTGTAGGGTAGGAGTAGGAGTAGTATTAGAGTAGGGTAAGGGTAGTTGTAAAGTTAGGCTTATATGTAGAGGTAGTAATAATGATAGGGGTAGGAATAGGTTTAAGGGTAAGTGTAGAGCTAGGTATAGGGGAAAGGGTAGTGTGTCAGGGAAGAATATGGTTAGTGATAGGTGTATGGGTAGGAGTAGGGAAAGGGGGATGCCTGGGTGGCTCAGCGGTTTGGCGCCTGCCTTTGGCCCAGGGCATGATCCTGGAGTCCCGGGATCGAGTCCCACGTCGGGCTCCCTGCATGGAGCCTGCTTCTCCCTCTGCCTGTGTGTCTGCCTCTCTCTCTCTCTCTCATGAATAAATAAATAAAATCTTAAAAAAAAAGGAGTAGGGAAAGGGGTAGCAGTAGGGGTAGGAGTCGGGAATGGGTTATGGGTAGGTGTAGAGGTAGAGTTAGATATATGGGTCAGGGTAGGGTTAAGGTTAGGTGTACTGTTAGGATTAGCATAGGAGTAGAGTTTGTGGTGGGGGTAGGGTTAGGGGTAGTTGGCTAATGTAGGACTAGGTGTAGAGGTAGAGGTATAGTGTAATGGTGGGGTAGGGGAAAGTGTAGGTGTAATGTATGTGTAGGGGTAAGGGGAGGTGTAGAGTAGGGATTGGTGTATGGGTATGGGTAATATTAGGTCTTGGGGTAGGGTAGGGTGAATAGTAGGTGTATAGTGAGGTAGGGGTAGGTGTAGGGTTAGAGGTTGGGATAGGGATAGGAGTAGGAATAGGCCTAGGGTAGGGACAGTGCAGAGGTATGGTTAGGGGCAGGGATGGGGTAGCATTAGGGGCATATTTTGGGTAGTTGTAGGGGTAGAGAAGGGTTATTGTTATGGTGTAAGGGTAGTCTTACAAGTAAAGGTACAAGTTTGGTGGAGGTAGCAGTAGGAGTAGGGTTACAGGGTAGGGTCTGGTAGGGGTAGGTGTAAGTTAGGGATAGCTATAGTGATAAAGGTAGGGATAAAAGTACCAATTGGTTAGGGAGAGTGGTAGGATGATGGATGGGATGGGAATATGGTTTTAGTAGGGATATGGGTAGTTGTAGTGGTATGTGTAGGGATAATATTAAGGATGGGTTAGGCGTAGGCATAGGGGTGAGGATACATATAAGTGTACGAGTAGTGGTAGTGCTAAAGTTAAGGCTAGGGTTACGAGTAGGTGTAGAGTTAGGTGCTGCAGAGGTTTGTGTAGAGTTAGCGTTAGGGATAGGAGTAGAAGAAGGGTTAGGGGTAGGGGAGGGGTTAGTTGTAGGGGTGGTGGTAGGGTTATGGGTAGGTGTAGGTGTAGGGAATGGTTGGGGTAAGGGTAGCAGTAGGGTTAGACATAAGGGTAGGAGTAGAGAAGCAGTAGGGGCAACGTGAGGTGTAAGGGTGGGAGGGTTGGGCTATGGGTAGGTGCAGGGTTAGTTGTAGTTGTAGGTTTAAGGTTGGTGGTAAAGGTGGGTAGGGTTATGGTAGGGCTTGGGGTAGGACCAGTGGTAGGAGTAAAGATAGGGGTACGGGTAGTAGATTTAAAGATAGGTTCATCAGTAAAAGTAGTGGTAGAGTAGTGTTACAGGTAGGAATAAGGGTAAAGGTAAGGATAGGGGTAGAGATAGGATTAATGGAAGACATATGGTTAAGTATAGGTGTAGTAATAAAGGTAGGGTTAGGGTTAGGTGTTGTGGTAAGTGTATGGGTAAGTTTAGGGGTCACATAAGGGGTACAAATAGGTATACAGGTAGGGGAAGGGGTAGGATTACCATTATGGGTAGAGGTAGTGGTAAGCTTTGGGGTAGAAGAAGAGTTAGGACTATATGAAGGGCTAGGCGTGGAGGATGGGTAGTGGTAGGAGTAGGGTTAGGTGTAGGGATGGGAGTAGGGTAGGGCAGGAGAGGGGCAGGTGATAATGTAGTTAGGTTTAGGGGTAGGGTTGGGACAGCTCTCAGAAACCAATGTTTCTTTTGAGTGGCTGGCAATTAAGCTCTAACAGAAGGGAGGTAGATCCTATCTCAACAGTAGATGTGGAGGGACAGAGTAAATTGGCTGTACATAACTTCAAGAAACAAGTGGTGTTCCCTGAAGACACCTTTCACCTAGCCTCTAAGAAAAGGGAGCTTGATTCTATCTCAACAGTAGGTGTGGAGGCCCACTAGAAGTGAGCTGCACTTAATTCTGAGAAAGAAGCATTCTCTGAATGCCATTTTCAAATAGCTTTTCACGTGAGGAAGTTATAAACTATCTCAACAGGAGGGGCAGTGGAAAGACCGTGTGTCACCACTGAGAATCAACTATTCCTTCTATGAGATTTCCACTAGACTCTCGCATTATGATTAACTACCTACCTGAGAAGTAGGTGTGGAGACACAATAGAAATGCATTGTGCTTAACTTTGAGAAACAAGCATTTCTTGGATGCAGCTTTCAACTAGTATCTCACCTATGGGACTTAGAAGTTAATTACATGCAAGGTGAAGAGAAGCCATGGAAAGGCACTGTACTGAAACCTGAGACACAAGCATTTCAGGCCTGTGCTTTCCACTAGCCTCTCAACACAGAGGAAGAAGATAGCTCTACAGGAGTGGAGGGCCCATCAAAATAGTATGTAGTGAAATGTGAGCTACGAAAGTTCCTAGAGAGAAGCTTTGCACTACATCTCATATACCAGCCTAAAACCTGTATCAAAAGCACGTGTTGAGGTTCTAGAGAAAAGGAAACTACTGAACACAGAGAAAAAAAGCATACTTTATAGGCAGCTAGTCACAAGTGTCTAACATGAGTCAGTTAGAAGCAATGTTGACAATAGGTGTGGAGGCACAAAAGACAGGCCCTGACACCAATACTAAGAAAGAAGATTTCCATGAATGCATCTTTCAACTAGCCTATCACCTATCAGAGTAAGAAGTACTATCTAGTTAACTGTAAGCAACCACCATACCATAAGAACAGGTTTGCACTACATTCTCACACACCGGCCTTGGAACCGATATCAAAAGCATGTCTGAAGGCTAACAGGAAAGGGGGCCTACTTGCCCACTGAGAAAGAAGCATTACTTGCAGGCAGCTACTGGCAAGACTAACTGCCATAAGTTCAGCCTTGCACAAACCCTCAAAAACAAAAATTTCTAGAAGGAAGCTGTGCACTAGGCTCTCACCTATGGGAAAAACTCAGTAGCCAAATCAGATCGAAGAGAGCAGGTACCTTTGAAATGCGCTGGAGAGAACCGTGATGCGCAAGCGTACTGGGGCTGCAGCTTGCCACAAGCCCGTCACCCAAGGGAGGTACAAAGTACGTGCGCAGGAGTGGAGGCCCAATGGAAATGCTACTGAGTGAACTGCGAGTAACCAGCGTTTCTGGACAGCAGCTCTGCCTCACCCCTCCACTTACCTGCCTTAAGACCTACGTTCAAAGCACGTATGGAACCTAAAGTGAATTGAGGTCTGCAGAGCTCTGAGAAAAGAAGCGTTTCTCCAAAGTGGCTCCTGACAAGCCTCTAAAGTTGAGACCCTTAGACTGTACATCCACATTAGGTGGGGAGCCCCAAGGGTCAGGCACTGTGCTCAACTCAGGGAAAGAAGTACGTGTTTAATGCAGCATTCAACTAGACACTCACCTATGGGACTTAACGTGCTAGCTCCGAGTTGGGCGAAGGGCTGCATCGAAATCCATGTAATGCCTCTCCTGGGTGCAAGCATTCTGGGCCTGCAGCTTGCACTCACCTGCCAAACACGTGAGTTCGAAGCCAGACGTGCAGCAATGGAGGGCTCATGAATTTGCTGTGAATTGAACTGCCAGACCCCCGCTTTCCTGGAGAGCAGCTTTACCCCCCCTCTCACCACCGGCCTTAGAAGTAGATCACAAACAACTGTGACCACTTGCCAGGAATACTCGCTCCGACACACCAAGAAAGCTCCTGTCCTTGCAGGCAGCGTCTGAGAAGGGTCTAAGAGAAGGGAGTTAGAAGCTCTGTGTGTAGGAGATCCTGAGCTCTGAGGGACAAGCCCTGCCCAGAACTCTTAGAATGGTCTTTAGTAGGTGGCATTCTACTACCCTCGCGCATAGGGGACCGAATAGGCAGCTGAATGCTAGAAGAGCAGCTGCCATGGAAAGGCACAGTACAGAACTCTGAGATGCAAGCTCTCCGGGCCTGCAGCTTGCCACAAGTGTCCTACCCAGGAGGGGGACAAGCTAGCTGCATAGGGGCGGAGGGCCCAAGGAAATGCTACGGAGGGAACTGACAGCACCTAGTGTTCCTGGAGAGCAGCTTTGCCCTTTGTTCTAAAGCCACTCTCGGCTATCGAACCAACCACAAAAGGCCATGAAGAGCCAACCCACAAAGGTGGCCAACTGCACTGTGAGCGTCAAGCGTTCTTCCTAGGCAGCTTCTGAAAGCCTGTAAGGTGAGAGACTTAGCAGCCACAGGGGGAGAGGGTGTGGAGCCAGGAGGGACTGTCCCTGTGCTCACCTCTCAGAGCCAAGCACATGTGTCGTGCAGCTTGTAGGGAGCCTCTCACGTATAGGAGTTAGGGGTTAGGGTTAGGGTTAGGGTTAGGGGTTAGGGTGAGGGTTAGGGGTTAGGGTTAGGGGATAGGGTTAGGGTTAGGGTTAGGGTTGAGGTTTAAAGGGTTAGTGTTAGAGGGTTAGGGTTAGGGGTTAAGGTTAGGGTTAGGTGTTAGGGATAGGGTTTACGGTTAGGGTTGGGGTTAGGGTCTGGGTCTGGGTGTCAGGGCTCAAGATTGTAGGGTCTGGATCAGGTTCAGGGGGTTAGGAGGTCAGGATCAGGGGTTAAGGGTTAGGTTCAGGGTCAGGGGTTAGAGTCAGTGTCGGGGTCGGTTTAGGGTTAGGGGTTAGTGTTAGGGGTTAGGGGTTAGGGTTAGGGGTTAGGGGTTAGGGTTAGGGGTTCGGGTTATGGGTTAGGGTTAGGGGTTAGGGTTAAGGGTTAGGGGTCAGCGTTAGGATTAGGGTTAGGGTTTAGGTTTTGGTGATTGGGGTTAGGGTTTAGGGTCAGGGTTAGGGTTACGGTCAGGGTTAGGGTTAGGGTTAGGGTTAGAGGGTTAGGGTTAGGGTGAGGGTTAGGGTTAGGATTAGAGTTGGTTAGGGTTAGGGTTGGGATTAGGGTTAGGGTTTAGGTGTTAGGGTTAGGGTTAGGGGTGACGGTTAGGGCATGGGGTTAGGGTCAGGGCCAGTGTGTCAGGGTCAGGTGTCAAGGGTCTAGGGTTAAGGACAGGGTCATGGTCAGGGGGTTATGTGGTCAGGGTGTCAGGGTAAGAGTTTCAGGGGCTAGGTCAGTGTCAGGGGTTAGGGTGAGGGTAGGAATTAGGGGTTAGGTTTAGGGTTGGTGTCAGGGGTTAGGGTTAGGGTTAGGGGTTCGGATTTAGAGTTAGGGGTTAGGGTTAGTGGTTCGGTGTTAGGGTTCGGGGTTAGGGTTAGGTCTTAGGGCTTAGGGTTAGGGGTTCGGGTTAGGGGTTAGGGTTAGGGTTAAGGGTTAGGGGTCAGGCGTTAGGGTTAGGGTTAGGGTTTAGGGTTTGGTGTTTGGCGTTAGGGTTTAGGGTTTAGGGTCAGGTTTTAGGGTTAGGGTTAGGGTTAGGAGTTAGGGATAGGGTTAGGATTAGGCTTATGTTACGTTTTAGTGTTATGGTTAGTTTTAGGGTTAGGGTTTAGGGTTAGGGTTAGGGTTAGGGTTTAGGTTTAGGTTAGGGTTGGGTTTAGGGGTTAGGGGTTAGGGTTAGGTGTAGGGTTAGGGTTACGGATTAGGGATTTGGGTTAGGGTTATGGGTTAGGGTTACAGTTTAGGGTTAGGATTAGGGATAGGGGTTAGGGTTATGGTTAGGTTTAGGGTTAAGGTTAGGTTGGTTTAGGGGTTAGGGGTAGGGTTAGGGTTAAGGTTAGGGGTAGGGGTTAGGGTTCGGGTTAGGTTTAGGTGTTAGGGTTAGGGTTTAGGGGGTTAGGGTTAGTGTTAGGGTAGGGTTAGGGTTTTAGGTTAAGGTTTATGGTTAGGGTTAGGGATAGGGGTTAGGGTTAAGTTTAGGATTTGGGGATAAAGGGTTAACATTAGAGGGTTAGGGTTAGGGTTAGGGTTAGGGTTAGGGTTAGGGTTTAGGAGTTAGGGTTATGGTTAGGGCTAGGGGTTAGGGTTTGGCAGGGTTACGGTTTAGGGTTAGGTTTAGGGTTATGGTTAGGTTTAGGGTTAGGGTTAGGGTTAGGTTTAGGGGTTAGGGGTTGGTTAGGGTTAAGGTTAGGGTTAGGGGTTAGGGTTATGGTTAGGTTCAGGGTTAGGGTTAGGTTTAGGTTTAGGGGTTAGGGGTAGGGTTAGAGTTAAGGTTAGGGTTTGGGGTTAGGGTTCGGGTTAGGGTTAGTGGTTAGAGTTATGGTGTAGGTGAAAGGGTTAGGGTTAGAAGGTTAGGGTTAGTGTTAGG